>NC_058135.1:259033821-259050385 GCF_016433145.1 Gracilinanus agilis
AGAGAGACAGACAGACAGAGAGAGAAACAGAGAGAGAGACACACACAGAGACACAGAGAGACAGAGAGAGAGAGAAACAGAGACACAGAGAGAGAGAGAAGAGAGAGACAGACAGAGAGAGAGAGAGAGAGAAACAGAGAGAGATACATACAGAGAGACAGAGAGAGAGAGAGACACAGAGAGACACAGAGAGAGACAGAGAGAGAGAAACAGAGAGACAGAGAGAGACACACACACACACACACAGAGAGAGAGAGAGAGAGAGAGAGAGAGAGAGAGAGAGAGAGAGAGAGAGAGAGAAGATCTGGTTTTGCCTTGGGATGGATGTTTATTTTGTTGTTAGATTATAATCTAAACACTTTTCTTGGCCTCATTGATACCAGCAATCCAGGATTTCCTGTAAAGTCTTACTAGCATTCACATAGAACCCAGGAAAGGCACCGTCATGTTTACCATGGCCCAGTTCTCCCCTTCTGAGTCTTCCCCTGTCTAATCATCCATGATCTTGCTTTGGAGGCAATTGTCCATGGAGCAGTCCTTGTGTGCTGGGCCAGTTTGGAATCCTGTCCCCCTCTCTCAGGTCATTGGCAAGCATGGTCACATCTGGGAGACGATTGTGTTGGCCATGAGTTTTTCTTTTCTTCTGATTGCTCAGGTGCCATTTGTCATTTGGGGATATAAATAAACCTCCGAGTCAGTCTGAGGCCAGTGGCTGGGCTCCCTCAGTCCTGTCCCATTGTAGCTAGGGATAATGAGAGGGCTGGGCAGAGAATGGGGAAAGGGAGAGCCAAAGCCAACAGAGGCCTCAAAGCCGGAAGGTTTCTGGCAAAGGACTGTTTACACTTGAGCTGCTGAAAGCACCTGGTGTCCAGTGGTTTGGGATTTCAACACACAAGGGCAGCAGACCTCCAACACCACCTCTGGGATTCTCCCCATCCTCACATCAAAACGGAGCCGTGGAGAGCAGCCTCTGGCTCCATCCAGGGCCTGTCACCAAGGGGCAACAGAGCATTGCCGCCGGCTCTCTGCCCTGACCCACCACCCAGGCCATTTAGGTTTACAAAGAGGCAGTTCGGCATGATAATAGTGATGGTGGTGGTGATGGTGTTTATCTAACCCTTTAAGGCTTGGAAAGTAAGATTCATAGGTTATCATCGGCTCCTCCCAATAATCCCAATAATGAAGTAAATTCTATTCTCTCTGCCATTTTACATCTGCCCTCAGACTCTTCATAGCTGTATGACCTGGGCAAGTCCCTTAACCCTGTTTGCCTTAGTTTCCTCCTTTGTAAAATGAGCTGGAGAAGGAAATGGCCAACCACTCCAGTGTCTTTGCCAAGAAAACCCCAAATGGGGTCATGAAGAATTGGACATAACATGTGTACTATGTAAGTAAAATAGATGTAATATCATCCCTATTTCACAGACTTGTACTGAGGTGTGTGTGTGTGTGTGTATATATGTATATATAATAAATAATGATATATATAGTAAATACTATATGTAGTACATATATACTATAGATAGTATATATCGATATGTATATAACTATGCCTATTATACACATATTATATAGGTAAAATAGATATAATAATATCTGCCCTACCTATCTCACAGTTGTACTAAATATATATAATATAGTCTATATTATGTTTCTGAATACATAATATATAACATATTATATATTTCTGAACATATGATATATCTATATTACATATAATAACTATAATATACAATAAATATGTAATATGAATATAATAAATGTATAACCAGAATGCAAATACATAATAAATATGCAATAGGAATATACAATAGGAATAGGATAAATATATAATGTGAGTATGATGTTAATAAATATATAATATGAATATAATAAATATAATATGAATATGATCTCCTCTCTGGTTGTGTGCTCAAAAGAGACTGCAACCTTCTATTCTAGACTGGCTGGAATTTGAAAATTCCCTCCATGGAAGCTTGAACCCTTCCAGGACTGATTTCTCTTGTGGTAGCTATCGTTGCCTGATCATCGATGCCGTAAATGAGTCATTGGAAGAAGGGAAAAGGGGGAGGCTTTTTCCACTGGGGTTCGCATGACGATGGGTTAACACCCATCCTACAAAACCCAAGATGACAGTTTCCTAAAAACATCATCTTGTCATTCCTTGGAGCCAAATTCTCCACTGCAGCCCCTGTCTCCAGGGAGTGGACACTGAAAACAGTTGGCCAGAATGCAAGTATGTCTGCACAGAATGAGAAACATCCTCCCCATGGCTCAAAATAGAGCCCTGACAGAGGCCTAAAATGGGAAAGTGCGAATGGGAGAGACTTTTCTAAAAATAACGGCATCGTCTAGTTTGACCATGGAGCCTACGGTCTGGGCCTGCTCCGAGGAGGTGGGCTCAAGGCCCTGAGCCCGAGGGAGCTTGAGAACCTCCCCTGGACAGCCTGCCTCAGTTTCCCTCCAAGGACCTCTCTGCTGGGGTTTTCCTTTGGGTCTGTGTGCAGAGCTCCTCAGGGAGCTGAGGTGTTCCTTGTCACTGAGATGCCACAGGGAAGTGATTGCTCTTCTTCTTCCTCCTTCTCACCATCTTGCTTGGGCCAGAGGTTGCTTTTGGCACGCACCCTGTTGTCGTTAATCCCATTTGTAAGGCCTCCAAGAATAACTGAAGCCTTGGAAAAGGCTGGAGCTGCTTAAGGTGGCGCCGGATGTGATTGCTACATGGGCAGGGACTTGGATGCCTGGGTTCTCGGGAGGATCCCAAAGTCCTCCAGAATATAAAGTGTATCTTGACAGCCTGAAGAGCCATGTGGGTGTTAGGAGAGCTTAATGTGCTCAGCAAATATAAGCCACTTCAAAAACAGCAGCTATAAAAACCCCAATTGCTCATAGATGTTGAAACAAGGGATTTGGCCTATGGCTTGAGGCCCCCTGGACCGCGGAGAGGCTGTTATTGGGGAAGGGTTAGGAGAGAGAGGAGGAAGGCCAGCTCAGGAGAAGGAAGAAGAAGGAGGTGAAGAAAAACTCCCCAAGAAATCAAGGGCATTGTTTGGCCTCCTCAGAGAGGGTTAAACTGAGCTCATCTCAACCTCCAAGGCTTGGAGCTATTTCACAGGCCTTCTCCATGCGGAATTCTGGGCTGAGACAACAGGCCTGGGTTTTGGCAATGATCGGTGGTGGGTCCTTGGGCAAATTCTCAGGGACTCTTCTGGAATTTTCTTCCTTCTTTGGGAAAGGAAGGATATGTAAATCTTCCCTGAAATGATAAGTGTGAGAGTAGAATTCCTATAGTGGAAGAGAGAACTCTATCTGGTTCAGTGCAACGATTATTTGGTGTGTTGGGCACTATGGAAGATGCTGGGAATATAGAGAAAAAAATGGAATGAATCCTTCTCTTTTGGAGATTCCATTCTTCAAGGGTAAAACAGCATGGAGCATAAGATTGAGATTGTAATGACAATATTGATATTGAGAACTGGCACTATTATGGCTCTCTAAAATTTAAAAAGCACGTTTCATGATTGTTTGATTCTTAGAATAACTCTGAGAGTTGGATGTTCTTATTATTCCCATTTGAAAGATGAGAGAACTGAGGCAGACTTTCTCAAAGTCACACAGCTGGTAAATGTCCAATGCACAATTCAGACTGTGGACTTCCCAACTCCAAGATCCACTAAACCACATAAATATGTAAAAAATAAATACAGGAGCAGCGACGTGGCTCAGTGGATGGAGAGATGGGAGATCTTAGGCTCAAATGTGTCTGGCCTCAGACACTTTCTAGCTGTGTGACCCTGAGCAAGTCACTTAACCCCCATTGTCTAATCCTAACCACTCTTCTGCCTTGGAACCAATACATGGTATTGATTTTAAGAGGGAAGGGATTAAAAAAATAAATGCAAATCGATTTAGCGGGTAGGATTGTACTAACAAGGAGGGGAGGATATCAGGAAAGAATGTGAGACCTGAAATGGGCTTTTGAAGGAAGTGAGGGATTCTGAGGAGTACAAGGGGGAGAGCATGGAAGCTGGAGATAGAAGGTCCTATGTCGGGGATGGTAAGCAGGCCATTTTGGCAGAAGAATGTAGAGTTTTTGTCCTTCTCTGTCACTAATTAGAGTGTGAATAGCTCACATTGATCCAGCATTTGGTGATTTCCAAAGGGCCTTACAAACATGGCCTCTCTTGATCCTAACAATAACCTTATGAAATAAGGGAAACAGGAATACTGGAAGAATCTGTGACTTCATCAAGCTGGGGAACTCCCTTTTGGGGAATTCCCTACACCAACACAGATGGCATCCCCAGCTATAACTTAGTAGATCCATCCTAAGGATTAGCCCCAGGCATGAAGAAATTAAATAACTTGTCAAGTTTCAATCAGAAGTGAGAGTTAGAGGTAGGACTTTTTTGATTCTAAGCTTGAGAAATTAATTATATTTGTTATGTCATCTGTTCATTCTGAGGTAGGTTCTATGCACAATTTTTATCTCCATTTTCTAGGTGAGGAAACTGAGGCTTAGAGAGATTTGTGATTAGTCTCAGGTCAACAAGGACAGCTAGGTGGTACATTGGATGCCAGTCCTGGAGTTAGAGATGTTTGAGTTCAAGTCTAGCTGTAGATACTACTAATTGGGTGACTCTGGGCAAGTCACTTAACTCTATTGGCCTCAGTTTCCTCATCTGTCAAATGAGCTGGAGAAGGAAATGGCAAACCATTCCAGTTTCTCTGCCAAGAAAACCCCAAGTGGGGTCACAAAGAATCTGGCATGACTGAAATGACTGAACAACCACAAATCAGGCAACAAACCTAGTGGCAGAACCAGTACTCAAAACCAGCTTCTCTCTCACTGTTGGCTCTTTGATCTTGGACAGATCTCTTCTCCTTCCCAGGCTCTCCTGTTAAATGAAGGAATTAGGTATTCTGGAAGATCCTGTCTGACTCCAGGATTGTTGGTTTCAAAGGAAGCTGTAAGTAGGTTCTGTGCTGGCCCAGTGCCAAGTAAGGAATAATAACAATAATGACAACAAAAAGAGTATATATGGTGCTTCAAGATTTGCAAAGTGCCTTACATATGTTAACCCATTTGATCTTCACAACATCTCTAAGAGGTAGGTGCTAGTATCTCTATCTCTGTTTTACTGATGAGGAAACTGAGGCAGAAAGAGGTTAAATGACATACCTAGGGGTACACAGTAAGTAGTTAGTAAGGCAAGATCACACAGGTTTCAAACCCAGGGCTTCCTGTCTCCAAGTTCAAGGTTCTATATACTGCTTTGCCTAGCAGAGTTCAGTGAATGGTACTGAGAAGAGCCATTTTCCTTCTAGTAAGCAAACTGGCTTGTTCCATGCCTGGAATTATATTCCTCCTCCAGTTATAATAAATGGCCTTTTTAAAAAATCAGTTTTATTTTATATTTGAATTCACATTATCTTCTTCCTATTCCCTCTTCCCCCTCTCCCCATTGTCATTGAGAAGGCAAGAAAAGCTAATCTATCTATCTATCTATCTATCTATCTATCTATCTATCTATCTATCTATCTATCTATCTATCTACCTGTGTCTGCCTCTCTGTCTGTCTTTCTATATCTATCTTTCTATCTATGCCTGTCTGCCTCTCTACATCTATCTATCTATCTATCTATCTATCTATCTATCTACCTATCTATCAGTCTGTCTGTCTCTGTGTCTGTCTATCTTTCTACCCATCCATCCGTCTATCCATTTATATACCTGTCTAACTGTGTAACCATCTGTCTGTCTATCTACCTGTCTGTCTATCTCTATCTATCTATCTATCTATCTATCTATCTATCTATCTATCCATCCATCTATCTATCTATCTATCTATCTATCTATCTATCATCTATCTATCTATCCATCCATCCTTCTATCCATCCATCTATACAACTATCTATCTATCTATCTATCTATCTATCTATCTATCTATCTATCTATCTATCCATCTATCTGCCTAACTGTCTATCTTTTGTCTCTCTACCTCTCTACCTACCTACTTGCCTACCTAGCTATTTATATCTTAATCTGCACTCTGAGGCAGTATTTCCCATGATGAACCCTTCAGAATTGTGTTTGATCAGTTGCTAAGTCTTTTAGAGTTGACTTTCTTAACAATCTTGTGATTGTATAAATGGCTCTCCTGGTTATCTTCACTCCATCAATTCATTCAAGTCTTCCCAGGCTCCATTGAAATGATTTCCATCATCATTTCTCATAGCACAATAACATTTCATCACATTTATAGAGGATAACTTGTTCATCCCTTCCCCAGTTAATGGGTGTCCCCTTAATTTCTGGTTCTTCGTCACAACAAAAAGAGCAGCTATAAATATTATATATGAGTTCTTTTTCTTTTTCCTTGATCTCTTTGGGGTTAGACCTAATAGTGGTATGGCTGGACCAGTTCTGTTTTAAAGAGAAGTCTTATCACTTACTATATCCCTCCTTTTGACCCTATCAACATCTCTCTCCCCTGTTGGTCCCCTAGTGTTTTTCTTCCCTTATTAAGCCTCAGCTGCCAAGTCTTGCCTTTCACCCACAATGCCTTGCTTTCTTTCTGTCCCATCCACTGGCCTTCAGCAGTGCCTAGGACCAGAGGGTGGTGGCCAGTGTATGCACTCTGAGTTGTGTGAGGGAGTTTCACAGTCCTTTCTGAATGAGCCTTTGCTGTTTGGAACGTTCAGAGAAATGCTTTCTAGAGACCAGGGAAAGGACACCCAAGGAAAGGCCTTTTGGGGAGTGGATTCATGGAGAGATGGGAAGGAGAGCCTGGCTCACTTCAATTGAGAAAATGGACTCCTGAATTCTAAATATATTCAGCCAGGAAGTCATTCAGCTAGCCCAACAGCTGCTTTTCACTAGCTCCTAATTCCCAAGTATTTTAGAAGAATGTGAGGGGTTTTTGGGGGGAGGAGGGGGGTGGTTAGGGCCGGAAATGTTTTTGTTTTGGTCGTTTGGTCCTTGTCACTTAATACAGTGGCTAACTACAGTCCCTCAGACCTACATTATGGGTCCATTGATTATAAAATTCATTGTGCCCTTGCTGGAAGTGTATTTCAAATGTGTAGGTTTTGGTAGCCTGGAATTTCCTTGAAGTAAAAAAGCGTTTTCAGTTTTGTCTCTCCATTCCCCAATCACTTAGCATATAGCAGAACCAAAGTAGATATTTAAGAAATGCTTGTTGGCTTGAATCCATCTGACATTTCCCGACATCTCTGGGAATCGTTTTTAGGCACGACAGCAAGGTCTGTGTTTGTTTTTTCCTTAGACTCAGAGGCCTGGGACTCTCTGTGGTACAAAGAAATCTTTTATTCCTTCAGAATCAGTCAGGTCTACAGGGTCAGAGGGGAAAGTGGAAGCATCATGGGAGATGAGGAGAAAAGTCCGAATTTCAGACTGTTCCTAAAAGAACCCAAATCTCATCCCTCTGAAGGATTATGCAAATCCCAAACTTAAGATTTACATGGATACCAATTAGCTTAATGAGGTAGGTTAATAAAAAAATAACAACTCCTAATTGGTTTAAATCAAAAGTACTGTGAAATATGTAAAGAAAAATGCCAAGTATATTAAATAATAATGAGAGGTAGAAGAGTTGTGACTTTTGCTAAATAATTAGAACTTTCTTCATGTCTAAATTACCATAAATTCCTGAATTAATTAATTAATGAGTTTTCATTTTGATTAAATTAACTAATTAATTAAAAATTAATTGAATAATAAAATAGTGAAAATAATGAAAACTAAAATTGAAAAAATAAGATTAAGGCAAAATCAAATTGATTACATTAAATTATTATAGCATGTATGATAATTAAATTTAATTAATTGAATTTCATTAAATAATTTTAATTATTGACAAATTATTGCCAAAAATGGTTTTAATTATTGACAAAAATGGAATGCCTTAAGAGATGCTCTTAAAAAAAAAGTTGTGTTGATTCCTTCTTCACCATTTTCTATAGAAACCTCCCTTATAATAAAAAAGTATAATGACTAATTTATCATTATGTAGATAATATTTTGTACCCCTAGTCCACTGTCTCTCTGTTGAGAATCTCACTAAGTTACTATGGAAGGAATGCTTGTCTCTCCCTCTTTGGAATTTGCCTTTTGGAATTCCCGGTTTCCTCCAAGACTGGGCTCAAACAGTACCTTCTCTGCATGAGGACTGTCCAGTTTCTCCCCAGCTGCTAATGCCTCCCACTCTCTCCTTATGCCCTTAAGCCTTCCTTGTATATGTTTTCTAGGTACTAATCTATATATGTTCATCTTGTTCTCTCTCACTGCAGAAAGAAGGAACAATTTATTTATTTATGTATTTATTTGTATCTTTACCTTTTGTCCTAGTATCAGTTCTAAGACAGAAAAGCAGCAAGGGTAGCCAATTGGGATTAAGTGACTTGCCCAGGGTCACACAGTTTTTAAAGTGTCTGTGGCCAGATTTGAACCCAGGAAGATGAATGTTCTTGACTCCAGATCCAGCACTCTCTCACCTGTGCTGCCCATGGTGGTCCATAGCCTATAAGCATTATTTAATGCTTATTGATTGAATCATCAGTCAATTGAATTCTGATGCTTCCTGTTGGATTGGATGTATTCCTTCTCAACAGGCTGATCTTGTGTGTGTTGTTCTCTTTGTTCTTTTTTGTTCTATAGATTTTAAAATTAATATCCAATATCTCCAAGTTTAATATTTATAAAGTTTATTATTAAAACTAGAGGGAGCTCACCTAAGCCACTCACGTGGAAAAAAAAGAGAGTGAGAGGCAGGAGACATTGAAACTATATACAAACAACACATCCATGCACATACATGAAAGGGAAAGGGAATTGTAGGAAACTTGGTCCAAGGGTTCAAAATTCTAATGAAGACAGTTCACTTTCAAGAAGATCATCAAGATGAGAAGCTCACTCCTTAGAGCCCCTCACTGATTGGGACTGCTTCTTCCATAGTTTGAGAAACAAAGGCCCCCCAAAATCATGGATTTGGAATGGGAAAGATCCTTCTGCCTAGTTTGACCCCCTTTCTTTTATAGAGGAGGAAATGAACTTCAGTAAAGACTTCTCCTAAATCATGCATAGTGAAGAAGCTAGTACCAAGCCATTAGCTTTTGTTTCCTGGATAAATAAATCCTTTTTCAGTGTGGTGGCCAGAGGGCTGGATGAGGAACCAGGAAGACCTATGTTTGAATCCTGCCTCTAGCATTTACTAGCTATATGATCACGGACGTCTTTACCTCTCAATTTCCTCATCTATAAAATGGGTGTCATAATACCTGAAGTGCTTACCTGGCAAGACTGCTGTGAGGTTCAAATGAAATAATGAATGCAAGGCAGTTAGCACACTTCAGAGTTAGCTGTATAAATGTCAGCTGTCATTGTTATCATTGCCACTTAATCCTGCTATTAAGCTCCCTCTCTCTCAAACATCTACTGCTCTGTTCTCAAATCCTGTCATGGCAAGGTTTTCTAACCAGCCAAAGGCTGACTTGAAAGCCACTGAAAGCAAAACAAGGAAAATCACAGCATCAAAGATAGAGATCTGAGTCTCCCCACCCTGACTTTAGATGGGAAACTGTGTCATAAAATCCTAGTTCCGGTGCTTGCTGTCCACAGCAGCCCTGGATAAGTCACTAAACCTTCAGCCTCACCTTTGGTTTCCATCTGTAAAGTGGGGAGGTTGGACTCGATCGTCCCTGAGGTCACTCTGTGATCCTATGAAGCCATGATCTCTGGTGTTCAATACTAAGTCTCTTGGTCAATGAACATTCATTCATGTACTTCATACTGTGCCAAGGAAGGGCTGGGATTACAAAAAGAGGCAAAAGACAGTCTCTGGCCTCAATAAATAAGTCGCTCAATCTTTTAGTGCCCCAGGCAATTCCCTAACACTAAGTCACAGATGAGATGCTTAGGCTATGTGGCTAGCCTGAAAATCCATCCTGGGACTTCCTACGCTTATGAAATCACAGTTCCAATGCTCAAAGGGGTATAAAAGACTGCCTGCCCTTTGATCCAGTCATGCCACTGCTGGGTTTATACCCCAAAGAGATCATAGAGAAAAAAGACTTGTATAAAAATATTTATAGCTGTGCTCTTTGTGGTAGCAAAAAATTAGAAAACGAGGATATGCCCTTCAACTGGGGAATGGCTGAACAAATTGTGGTATATGTTGGTGATGGAATACTATTGTGCTCAAAGGAATAATAAACTGGAGGAATTCCATGTGAACTAGAATGACCTCCAGGAATTGATGCAGAGTGAAAGGAGCAGAACCAGGAGAACATTGTGCACAGACACTGATACACTGTGGCACAATCCAATGTAATGGACTTCTGTACTAGCAGCAATGCAATGACCCAGGACAATTCTGAGGGACTTATGAGAAAGAAAGTTATCCACATTCAGAGGAAGAACTGTGGGAGCAGAAACACAGAAGAAAAACAGCTGCTTGAACACATGGGCTGATGGGAATATGATTGGGGATGTAGATGCTAAACAATCACCCTAGTGCAACTCTCAATAATATGGAAATAGGTCTTGATCAATCATATGTGTAAAACCTAGTGGAATTGTGTGTTGGCTACGGGGGGGGGGGCAGAGTTGGGGAGAGGGAAAGAACACGAACCATGTAACCATGGGAAAATATTCTAAAGAAAAAAATAATAAAGAAAAAAAAAGGAATCACAGTTCCAGACCAAATTTGAAGTGGTGCAGTAGATAGAGGACTAATCCTGAAGTTGGGGAAATTTGAGTTCAAATCCAGCCTCAGATAGTTACCATTTGGGCCAGGCTGGGCTATTTCCTCAGTTTCCTCATCTGTAAAATGAGCTGGAGAAGAAAATGGCTAACCACTCCAGTTTCTTTGCCAAGAAAATACCAAAATAGGTCACAAAGAGAAAAATATAACTCAAATGATTCAAGAACAACAGTGTGTGTGTGTGTGTGTGTGTGTGTGTGTGTGTGTGTGTGTGTGAATATATCTGGATGTATATGTTTATATGTATATAGAGATTATATTCACACATATGTCATAATTGTTACTCCATAGTCCAGATGGCTTTTCAGAAAGTTTCTGGCAATGAAATAGAGGTCTAGATTAGGTATAAGACCACCAGGCCAAACAAAATTCTGAGAATGGACTTGAGTCCACAAGTTGTCTCCTCAAAATTCCTCATGTCCCGAAGATGATCCCAAGTTCCACTTCAACCCCTGCCCAAGTTTGTAGGGGAATGGAGAGGCAGATGACTCAGTTTTTCATCAGCAACAAAGGTGGTTTTCTTTCCTATTATGTACACTAGATCTTTATTTAAAATTGATCACTAAGCTTTATTATTCCTATGTCAACTTTTCAGTTGGCATCTCCATGATTGAATGAATGAATGAAATGCCTCAGGAAGCTGTCTAGGGAAAGGAGGGGCAAAGAAAGAGATGATTTTAATCTCTCTAAAAGTTCCTTTAGAATGAGTTGGCAGAGCCTTCAAAGGGGACCAGAAAAGGTGCTAGGTCTGGGCCCTGCCTAGCATGCCCAGTTGACCTGGCATCCACCGCAGAAATATGGCAGAAACTACATTTCTTGAATGCCCCTGTTCTCTGGTGGGGTTCTTTCAATTTAGTGGGATTAGAGTTTCTCACTGATTTATTTTCCACTGGCTATATTTCTTCAAACTTCAGAAAATTTCCCATAATTCTACTTTTCTCTCAGGCCTGGTTTGTTTTTGTGAACACCTGCGACTTAGAGGGGTGGAAGTGGGGGAAGGATTTGGTTAGGGTTAGTGATGAGTAAGATCTAAAATAATATTAATCAATGTTTTCTCAGAGGTTCTATAACAGAAAAAAAAAAGATGGACTCCAGGTGGTCTGATTTTTTTTGTTTTTTTAGATTCTCCACTTGTAACACTGGTTTTCCATTTATTTTCAGGAAGATGCCATTTTTGGTCAGGGAGGCAGTGTAAAAATTGGATGACTTTAGAGGGAGAAGAAAATGGCAGGTTGCTGGGTTTTGTCCAATAAAGGGATGGAGTCAATTATAGTTGGAGACCAAGACAGCTTTGTGAAGGACACTGAGAAAGTCTTTCAAGAAGTTTGAAAGTAATTAAGACATTTATTTAGAGCAAGGGCAAGAATGAGCTGATAAATCTGCAATGGGGCTTGGTTTCCTTTTAATTAAGCCCGCCTGCCTTTGTGCAATGTGCAATTTCTCAGCTATAAAAGAGCGGCTTGGCTGCCAGATGCTTGCGGGAGGGACTTCTCTCTTTTCCCTCTGTGTCATGTCCCTGCATGCCGAGAATGGGTGTGATTGGGTTCAGGTGGATGGGAGAAGCCATCAGTCTCAAGGAGTGCTGGGAGATCTGCTTCTGAATCTACGAGGGTGACTTTTTATTTTGTCTGAAAGCTTTGTGCAATTTTAAAGGAAGCCTTTCTGAAAGTTCCTTTAGGATGGGTGGGCAAAACCTTCAAATTGGTCTGAAGAAGGAAAAGGATCTGGACCTTTCTGGGAGTTCCTGGCTGTCTTGGGATCAGCCACAGATTAGAACTCAGAGCATGGCCGAATTGGTATTACCTGAGTGCCTTTGTTGCCTGGCAGTAGCTTCTTCAGAAGCCCTGCTGAATACCAATGCCTAAAATTAGAGGCTAGGCACTCTGCCAGCTGTGTAGAATTTTAGGCAAAAGAGTCTAAGAATGGGGAGAGGAAAAGGAAGTCCCATCAGGGATCATCCAGTCCCATCTCCCCCCACCATCTTCAGATGAGACCTGCAAATGGTCCCAGTAGACAAATGACAATCTCTTCTATTTTTTAGACTCTCTTCTCCAAAGGAGGGTATTTCCCCATTGCTGTTAGCTTCCTGTCTAGGATTATCTTCTAACCACTCTATATTTACTTAGAATGTTTCAGTACAACAAAAAACTGCCCTCTCCAGAATTATCAGTGACATAAGTGCCAAATCCAGTGGTCTTTCCTCAACCCTCATCCTTCTTGAGCTCTCTGCAGCCCTTAACCCTACTGATGACCTTCTCCTTCTGGGTACTCTGTCCCCTCTGAGCTTTGGTGACTTTGCCCTCTCTAGGTTCTCCATCTACTTATCTGTCTCCTTTTTAGTCTTTGAGGTGTCTTCATCTAGGGATGTCCACTAATTATGAATGCTCCTCAGGCTCCTTAGCAACTCTTCTCTTTTCCTTCTAACCTATCTCACTTGGTAATTATTCTGCCTGATATTTTGACTTTGAGGGATGGACAGGAATGATTGTTTGGTCATTGCCAACTCTTTGTGACCTCATCTGGAGTTTTCTTGGCAGAGTGTATGGGGAGTCCTAGGAGGAACAAGCACCTCTGGTGTGAGGACTTGCTGAGACTTTATCAGGGCTCCTCATCCACCTTTGATGTCCGCTTCTCACCTAATTCTCAGTGGTGGTTCCAAGAAGCTGTAGCATGTGCCGTAGTCACAATCTAGTAAACAGAATTCAGACTCATCAGAGAATTAGGGGAATATCTACCCAGGCGTGTCAAGACTTCCCTTGGTCAAACAGGTGGCTGAGAACAATTCCTTCCAATCACCATGAAAGCACTGAAGCAGGCTCTGCAGAGCACTTGAAGCTTGAACAGACACTGAAGACACCAAGCTCATCCACTGCATCCCAGCCTATCACCAGTTGTCCTGCCTTATCCTACCACTGGACTCTTATGACTGGAAGAGAGAATGAGGCTGATGACTTTGTGCAACTCTTCCTCACTTAAATCCAATTTGAGTGCAAGTCAAGACATCACCCTGTGAGGTCATTATGCCTTTTCAAAAAAGGAAGGAGGAACAACAGCAGATCTCACTTGGCAATCTTATCACCTCCCACAAGTTCAATTATCTTTATTGTCAATGACTCCCAGATCTGTTTATCTCACCCATGTCTCTTCTTGAGATTTAGTCTGCCATTACCACCTGCCTATTGAATAGTTTGAACTGGATCCCAAAAGCATTTCAAACTTAACAGATCCAGAAAAGAACAGAACTCGTTATCCTTCCTCAACCTGGAATTTCCCAATTACTGTCCAGGGTACTTAAGTCGCCAAGGGTCACAGCCTTGATGTCATCCTTGACTCCTTTCTGTGACTCACCCCATGGATCCAAACAGTCACCAAATCTTGTCATCGCTTGCATATGCATGTCTTCTTTTTTTGTCCACTCATACTCATCCACAATGATTGCTCAGACCCTCGTCACCTATTTGCTGCATTCTTGGAATAGCCTTTTAGTTTATATTCCTGATGCAAATCTCTCCCCAGTTCATCTTCCAGTCTTGCCAGAGAAGTGATTTTCCTAAAGTGTAGATCTAAAGAGGTTACCCCACTACTCAACAAGATTCAGTAGCTCCCTACTGTCTCTATGATCAATAGTAACTATTTGGTTTAATATTTAAAATTCTTTCCTACCCGTCCAGACAATCCTGGAGCACATTGCTCCTCCCCTGCTCATCCTATGGTCCAGCCATACTGACCTGTGTCCCACACATAATTCTGCCTCTCCCCTCCCCAGTGCCTTTGGTTTTGGTCCTCCATGCCTAAAGTTCTCTCCTTCCTCATCTCCATTTCTTAGTTTTCCTGGCTTTCTTCAAGACTCAGCTCAAGCACAGAGTCTAGAGGCAGGAAGAGCTGGATTTGAGTTTGGTCTCAGTCACCTATTAGCTGTGTGACCCTGAGCAAGTCACATAACTCCTTAGTTTCCTCATCTGTAAAGTGGGGATAACAACAACACCTACTCCACAGGATTGTTGTGAGAATCAAATGAGATAGTCCTTAGAAAGTATTTAGCATAGTGCTTGTAAAATTCTTAGTATGTGCCTGACACATAGTAGGTAAATAATATTTATTCATCTTACCTCCTCTCACCTAACAGATAAATAAAATGGGACCCAGGACAGTTAAATGGCTCATGTCCAAGGTCACATGCTTCACACAGCAGATATATTCTCAAGGCTCCTTGGAATGGATTTAAGGCAAGAACAGAGAGAATTCTTTCCATCCATCTTATCAAAGGCATTCCTGATTCTGGAAGTCTCCTGACTTCTCCCTTTGAAATTACTTTGGATATTTTGAGGCTACCTTGTGTTTACTTCTTATCTCAGCAGAATGGACACTCCTTGTGGGCACAGTGAGTTTTGTTTTTATGTTTTTATCCCCAGGACCTAGCCTAGTGCTTGGGATACTGCAGGTGTCCAATAAAGGCTGGTTCAATTGCTTTGGCTTTCCCAATCCATAGTCTGGGCAGGGTAAACCTGGCGCAGTATTTCCTTTGCTCTAAGGGCCTCCCTTACAGACTGGACAGCAGCTGGGGGCTGGGCCAGGAGGACTGGAAGGGTTTAAACTGTCCGAGGGCTCCCAGCCCTCTTTGGCTGCCAGCAGTGGATTCTCTTTGGGTGAGGTCATTCGTGATATCCCTGGGAAGGAAGAGCCTTTGAACGAGAGCCTGGCAGGGGCCTCTGGAGTTTTCGTTCTTCATTCATTCCATCCCTGAAGCCGTGGAATGTTCTTCTCTGCCCAAACAGATTCTACAGCCTTGGCCTTCACTCTTTGGAAGCCACAGGCCCTAGTAAATTGGTGGGGCCTTGGACGGAGAGGGGCAAAGGTCTGATGAGGCAGGAGGCTGAGGTCCAGAGAGTAGGAATGACTAGTCCCAGGTCACATGGAGTTGGGATTCAAACTCAGGACTCCTGATACCAAGTCAGTGCTCTGACACATTGGCTGAGGAGTATATGGAATATGGACTCTCTCATGGACACCACAAAATCCAGGAGACCTGAAAAATCAGTAACTCTTGTTGCAAGGAAACTCGGCAAATATCATATCCAAACAGCAGTCCTGAGTGGCCAATGAAGTCCAGCTTACTCAAGCTGGAGCTGGACACACATTTGTTCCGGTGTGGCTGCCAGGATGGGGAGAGCTGTGAAGCTGGCACGGGTTTCACAGTCAAATCTAATCTAGTCTACAAGCTTGTAGATCTCCTCAAAGGAGTGACCAACAGGCTCATGACAATGTGATTGCCATTTGTAGGAAAGTGACAGTCTCCGGGTCTCTGGAAGAATTCTGGTATAAATTGTGAGACATGGAAGACACTAGCACAAGCCCACCCATCATGGCATGCCCACATCGAAGGAGGCACCGAGCTCTACGAGCAAAGCAGAATTGCAGAAGCTCCAAAGAAACATGAATGAACCAAAATTTAGATGTCTCCATCCCAAATGTTCATTCAAGCTATTTGTGCCCAACCTGTGGTAGAGTTGTCTGAGCTCATATTGGTCTGATCAGTCACAGTTGGGCACATCGTACATTGACCCAAATATCATAATGTCATTTTGGTCCTCCTTGAGTATAAAGGAAAATGAACCATCAGTCATGTGATGTTAAGCAAAGCAATTACCTTTTAGAATCTTGGTTTGCTCATCTCAAAATCGTCAATAAATCAATCATCAAGCATTTATTAAGCACCAGTTATGTACTAGGTGTTCCCTCCCTCGCTCCCTCCTTCCCTTCCTTCCTTCCTTCCTTCCTTC
>NC_058135.1:259070040-259119112 GCF_016433145.1 Gracilinanus agilis
GGCCTCTGGGCAGCCACAACACTCCTAAATGCAGCAGGAACCAGACTAAAATAGAATTGGGAGGGGACATCAAGGTGGCTCAATGGTTGGAAAGCCAGGCCTAGAGATTGAGGCCTTGGATTCAAATTTGACTTCATATGATCTAGCTGGTGACCCAGGGTAAGACACTTAACCCCTATTGCCTAGCCCTTACCATTCTTCTTCCTTGGAACCCATACTTAGCATCGATCTTAAGACGGAAAGTAAGGGTTTAATATATTTTTAATATATTTTATAAAAGTAGATATACTATAAAAAGTTATTATAAAATATAATATATTATATACCATTTATATGATATAATGTATATTATATTATTATATATTCAATAATAAATAGATAAATATGTATATTTGGGAAAGCCTTAACAAAATACAACAAAATATAGATAATAGTGTGTTGTTGTCTAATTTAATTATGCGGCCCTCAAGAGTTGTTTTGGATGGATTAGTGACCCCCACACCCTTCATATTTGAATCTGGCAGCTCTATTCTGCAACATTCTGGGAAAGTGGTCATCTAACCTTTGCTTGCAGACCTCCACCAAAGGTAACACCCTCCTAGCCCGTGGCAGCCCAGTCTCTTTTTTGGACAGTTTGAATGACTAGAAGTTTTTGCCTTATGTTGAATAATTTGCCTCCTGCAAATCTCCTCCGTCACCCCCAGTTCTGTCCTCTTGTATCTAGCAGGTTCAGGCTGACCTCACTTTCATGTGCTCTTCAATGCTCTTCAGATAATCGAGCACAACCATCCTGTCCCGACTCCGTGTTCTCTTCACCTGGCTAAGAATTCCCTGTTCTTTTCATTAATCCTTAGATGGCACGAATTCCAGGAACTTCACCATCCTGGCTACTTCTCTCTGGCTGCCCTCCAGTCTAGCGATATCCTTCCGAAAACATGGAGCCCCTAAGACAACACAACAAACACTCCAGGGCAGAATCTAGCAACCCCAACTTCTCACCGATCCTGGACAGCATGCCTTTCAATGCAGACTAAAACGGCATTGACTTTTTGGGGCAGTTATATTGCATTTTGTGTTTATATAGACCAGTGATTCCCAAAGTGGGCACCACCGCCCCCTGGTGGGTGCTGCAGCGATCCAGGAAAGCGGTGATGGCCACAGATGCATTTATCTTTCCTATTAATTGCTATTAAAATTTTAAAAATTAATTTCCAGGGTGCTAAGTAATATTTTTTCTGGAAAGGGGGCGGTAGGCCAAAAAAGTTTGGGAACCCCTGATATAGAGCTTGAAGCTCTCTGAACCCCCAGATCTTCTTCAGATGGGCCCCTTTCTGGGCACCTTCCTCAACTTACACTTGTGAGTCTGCTTTTTTTTTTTAAGCACACCCTCCTCACCTCTACCTCTTAGAATTACTGACTTCTTCCAAGATTCAGCTGAAGAAAGTCTTTCTCCAAAAGATCTATCTTGGCCCTCTGCAGGTGCTAGTGTCTTCCCTTCTAAAGTAATATCTATTCTGATGGCAAGCCGTTAGATGGTGTAGTCCATAGTGCATGAGACCTGGAGACAGGAAGACTAGTCTGAATCTTGTCTCAGACACTGTGATCTTGAGATAATCCCGGAACCACTCTTTATTTTTTTAACCCTTATCTTCTGTCTTTGAATGAATACTGTGTATTGGTTCCAAGGAAGAAGAGGGATAAGGGCTAGGCAATGGGGGTTGATAAGTGGAAATTTGGGAAGAAAGAAATGAACCAGAGTGAAGATACAGAGTTGATGGAATGAAGAGAACCAGGAAGGGCAGGGGAAGCTCTCAGAATCCTGGGTTAGAATTCTGAGGGGAGTAACTGCCATCGAGGAGTTGGGTTTGGACTCTGGAGAAGGAAACATCTCCAAAACGCAGCTCTTGTCTCCTATTGACCTTCAACTGGTTCCTGAGAGAAACCAGCCATTTCCAGAACATCTTTTGATTTCATACTCTGGTTCAACACCTGGAGAAGTCTCAAGCAGGAATCACCATAGACATTGACCTGAACTGATTAGTTGCTTTTGGTGTGTGTTAGCTTCCCCTTGGTGGCTAGGTCACACCTGGCACCCATACCTGACTCTGCTGCCATCCGTGACTTTCACTAGGACTGTAATCAATGTGCACTTTGCCCAGGTTAGTCAGATAGATGGGGGGAAATTGAGACAGACAGGAAGGACAGAAGCAACTCTTTGCAGAATCAGATGATGAGGAAAAAGGTAGAATTGATTAAGAGTAGGGAATCCTCAGTCCACATACCTTACCCTATCCTAAACAACATTTTATAATAAACCTGCTAGTTTTTTCTTAAACTCTTACCTTCCATCTTGGAGTCAATACCGTGTACTTCTTCTCCCCTTTGAGCTACAAAGAAAAGGGCCAAAAGAGCATGAAAACTATCTTCAGTCATTGGAAAGAATTTTATATAACAGCCATTCAATCACTTGAAAATCCACATCCCTGCTTTCCCCTCCTGTTCCCCACTACCAAGCCTACTCTTCCTCAGGTTAAACATCTGTTCATTAACCACTCCTTATGTGGTATACCCCTCTATCCCTTGGCCATTTTGGATGACCCTTCTTTGGACAGGCTCCAGCTAGATAATTACCCAGAGAGAGGTTTTAAGGCTGATTGGTGAACCTAGGCAAGCACAGTGAATAGAGGACCAGGTCTGGTGTCTGGAGGACCTGGCTTCAAAACTGATCTCAGACACTTCCTAGTTGTGTGACCCTGGGCAAGTCACTTGACCCCCATTGCCTAGCCCTTACCACTCTTCTGCCTTGGAACCAATACACAGTATTAATTCTAAGATGGAAAGTAAGGGTTTAAAAAAAAAGAACTGATATGAAGGCAGAAAGAAAGGGTTTAAACAAACAAACAAAAAAGACCGATTGGTGGAAAGAATGGAATAAAAGTTTACCAGATCAAAGGAGGAGGAAAAATGTTAGGTTCTTTTCTAGTATTTGAAACTTTGCAGAAGGATTAACCTTGATTGATTTGGATTTCTCTCTTTTAAAAATATTCTTTATTAATATCTTTTGGTTTTGCACCACCTCCACCTATCACTGTATGTCTCCTTCTTCCCTCTTCCAGATACCTGTAACTGAACATAAAGAACAAAAAGGAGGGGGAAACTCCAAGAGTTCATCAAAGTGAATCAACACATTGAAAAAGTTCAGCATCACTATGGGGCATGCCATGCCCATAGTCCTTACCCTGCAAAGAAAGAGAAGACCTCTCTGATGTCAAAATGACTTCTCTTGAAAGAGAAAGAGGAAATGGAGACTAAAAGCGTGTGGATGACAGGGACAAGGGATGGAAAGTCAGAAAAAGGAAAAGGTCTAGGGAAATGGATCCAGACACATTTCATTTCTCCCCTCCTGACAATGACAGTGATTAATAACAGATGAGAGTTGTGTGTCCTCTTTAAGGCTTTTAAGGCACTTTATATCCATTATTTCATTTGAGCCTCACAAAATCCCTTTAAGATAAATGCTTCAGGTATTATTATCTCCATAACACAGATGAGGAAACCAAAGCTTAGAAAAGTTAAGGCTAGTATGAGAGTCAGGGGTGAATCCCATATTACTCATAATTTCCCTATGCTATGTTTCTTTCTGTACATGGGTGACCCATCCATTGGCTCAAATCTATTAGTCATTAAGTGCTAGACATTGTGTACATAAACACAAAAGGGAGCAAACCAACCAATCAAACAACTAACCAAACAACCAAACAACCAAACAACCAACTACTCAACCAGCCAACCAACCAACCTTGGCTAAACTGGAAAGAAAACAAGTAGGAGATCAGGACATTTCTATTTCATTTTTGCATTCTCATATCCTTTCCTGGATTCACTAGGACTTCTCTTTTGTCAGTTTTTTTCTTCTTGAAAGGGGAAGCAGTACCTGTCCTCTCAAGCCACAGCTGGAGACAGTTAGAAGCAGGCAACTTTTAGCTCAGGTGTTCAAAGCCATTCTTTCCCCCCAGTTTCCCCCCTGGAAGTCCCTTGATACTCAATGATTTCATATTTTTTTCTTCTCCAAATCTCCCATCAAAATCCGCCCTCAGGAAATGGCCAGATGGACTCATTTGCCCTAAAATATAAATGACTAATATGACCTAATATCATCCCTCCTACGCTTATTTGGTTAGTGAAAAGAGTATGATTTGGAATCAGAGGACTTGGGTTCAAATACAACCCTATTCCTACCTATGTGACCTTGGACATGTAATTTAACTGTGATGGGATTTAATGACCTCATTTGTAAAATAAGGGGGTCAGAATAGATCATAGCTTCTTAACCTTTTGTTTCACAGATCCCTTTGAAAGCCTGGTAAAGCTTACATTTTTAAATTCATGAAACAAAATACTTAGGATTATCCAGAAAACCAATTATTTTGTAAGAAAGTTAACATTTCCCCCATTCAAGTTCATAGATTCCAGTTTAAGAAACTCTAACATTCTTCCCAGCCCTAAATTGCATGATGCTACTTTTATTTTGTTAAGAGACATGAATAGAATTCTAAAGAGTGAAAATTCCCCCATCTGCCTCTCTGATTGGAAGTAGAAGTATTATTTTGATGGACCTCATCTTTCCTGGCTTCCCACCTTAACAGATGACCTGAGCTCTTAACCCCAGAGAATTTTAGGGCTCCCTAAGCAACTTCCAAAACTTTAATGCAATGACTATTTCATGTTGTTGGTTTCCCCAGAGACTACTGGGATCCAGCTGTCATTAAAGGGAAGGTGGTATAAGACTTCTCCTTACCATCCTCCTTTCCCAACAAGAACCAGGGTTGGGAAGATCGGGGAGTCCTTTTTTGTAACCACGGGTCATTGCTGTATACTAGATATAACTCAGAGCACAGGTGTTGAAGCTGATACCTGGTTCCCAATGCATCTGAATGCTGCTCGAACTAGATAAAAATGCAGTTGGGAAATATTGAACAAAATGAACAAAAATAAAATAAAACCTAGCTAAGGCTAGTTTGTGGTTTTCTAAGTCAACATGCAGCCTTTAGAAATTGTTATGTACATCTTAGTGCTCCTGTTTCTATCTGAGTCTGACTTAGACTGACATAATGTTAAAGATGTTTCCAAGAGACAGAAGAGATGGTGCAAGGTCACCAAATGGGTGCCTCTTGGGGTCTGGATGAACAGGCACCCGTACAATAATTTTGCCTCTATTGTGTGACCAAAAAGTTATGTTCAAAACTTTTTAGTTGAGGAGGGCAGAAAGTCGAGGTCATACACCACGGCTCGACCTGGATATCTCTTTTATCCCAAGAATGCTTAGCTCTCTACACCAAGCACATCACAGAATGATTGTTCCAGAACTCAGAGGGACCTGATCCATTATCTAGTCCAACTTCATCCCGGATGAAGAAACTGAGACTTCAAGAGGCTGAATGGCTACTCCTAGACCACACAAGTGGACAGATCCATTATCATCTTCTCAGCGCTGGACACTATCTCCTGATATAACCTAGATTACATAAAAATGATGTAACATTTTTTATGACAACCTGAAATTATCTGGTATTTATGCAAGAGCATGAGAGTAGTTTTCTCTTATCTGAATGATGGAAAAGAGATTAGAGGGGGGCAGCTGGGTGGCTCAGTAGATTAAGAGTCAGACCCAGAGATGGGAAGTCCTGGGTTCAAATCTGACCTCAGACACTTCCTAGCTGTGTGATCCTGAGCAAGTCACTTAATCCCCATTGCCTAGCCCTTACCACTCTTTTGCCTTGGAACCAATACACAGTATTGATTCTAAGATGGAAGGTAAGGGTTTTAATGAAAAAAAGAAAAAAAGAAAGAAAATTATTTCCCCCTGTGTGGCTCCACAGATTAGAACTCAGACTAAATGTTTAGAATTTATAGAGGCAAGTTTCAAGTCATTTGAAGGCATGATTTCCTAACAATTAGGACTCTGAAAATGGAATAGTTTGTAGAATAAAATAAAATACCCCAATACTGCAATGGTCCTGTGACTTCAACAACATCGATGATCTCTCCACCAATGCTGCATTGCTGCCCATCATCTGTGAATCTTGTCCATTTCTCTTCATAAATTTGTGGGGGTTGGAGGGGTCATTGGGGGTGTGTTATACAATGTGGTAGTGAATGCTTAAAGCAAGACACTTTTAGTTTAATCTGCATCATTGACATTTTCTCCATCATTTTCTTAAGTCTAGATAATCCCAAAATAATAAAGGAAACCTTGATTTTGAGGGTTTGCAAATTTCTGAGTTGCAAATGCTCAAACTTAAATTTAACAATTGGCTCTTGCAAGCTAGTTAGAGTTGGCTCTAGCACACCCTTGGCTAAGATTCTTTCACTTAAAAAAAAAACCCTTGGAATCAATACTGTGTATTGGTTCAAGACAGAAGAGCGGTAAGGGCTAGGCAATGAAGGTTAGGTGACTTGCGCAGGGTCACACAGCTAGGAAGTGTCTGAGGCCAGATTTGAACTCAGGATTGTTCCTTTCTAGACCTCACTCTCAATCCACTAAGCTTCCTAGCTGCCCCCTTTGTCACTTTATCTTGATAGCATGAGGACGCCATGTGGACTGTCCCTCGTTATATCCCTCATTCTTAGCACACCTGCCTAGCATATTAGCTACTTAATAAATATTTATTGATTGATTAATTATTGCCTATCTCAGCTAACTGATATTACTTATTTAGTGATAATGTGGAGGAGATAGCAGCTGATTAAGGGAAGGTACTCATTTGCACTAACTCTAGATATTGGAGAGCAAATTATTGGTGATCATTTTGAATGAATACAATATGGGAAAGTATGATGAATGAAACTCGGGAATTAGATTATAAAAACATTTATTAATACTTTCTATGTACCAAGGGCTGTTTTAAAGCTCTTGGAGTACAAATACAAACAAAAAGAAAAATAGTTCTTCCCCTCAAGGAGCTTCTGTTCTATTTTCTATTTATATTCTATTCTATTTTATATATTCTAATATAAAATAAAAGGGAGCTTGAAGAGAGTGGGGGGGAGGGGGAAGATTTACCTCTGAAGGGAATAAGACATAAAAGTAGTCTAGTGTGGGGGCAGCAAGGTGGCTCAGTGGATGGAGAGTCAGGTCTAGAGATGGGACATCCTGGTCTCAGACACTTCCTCTCTGTGTGACCTTGGGCAAGTCACTTCACCTCCATTGCCTAGCCCTTACTGCTTTTCTCTCTTGGAAATGATACTTAGCATCAATCCTAATAGAGAAGATAAGGTGGTATAATATAAGGTATAATATATATATATATTAATATATATATAAATTGATGCCCTTTTGAGATGAAAAGACTCTCTTAGATCCAGAAAGAATTTTAGAGTCCATCTAGTCCTACCTGTTCATTTTATAAAGGAGGAACTGAGGCCAAAGAGGCCGGAGTGACCTCTACTGTCTTTTCCTGTTCCCAGATTCTGTGACTCTGAGTCTGCATCAGGAGGCACCACAGACCTGCCTCCCTTGGTTAACACGAAGGCGGTCACAGGGATCACACCCGATTGCCATTTGATGATGGAGCTGATGAGGACCTGATGACAGCAGGATCTCAGTTCAGAGCTCGGCTTCCTGGGGAAGGAGGGGTTTGGGGGTGGCAGTGGGGGCAGCGGAAGGAGATTGCTGCTGAGACCAGGAGAGGCACCCAGACTTATGTCAGCGACCCCTGCTTAGCCCAGAAAGACTCCATTATTGATGACGCTTACTCGGGATGAGGCCAACCGACCCTACGAATTCATGGAGAATTCGGACATTGCCTGGGATCGTAATCTCAGAAATTCCAGAGTTTCATGCGGACGTGGGATTGCTCTCATTGCAACAAACTTGTCAAGATTGCCTTGGGGAGCTAGGCAACTTTCATCTGATAATTACTGTTTTTCATCACCACTCTAAGTGATTTTTTTTTTATGCCATTATATTTTCCTCTAGCAAAGACAGTGGTTAGCATTGGTCTGGGCTGATATTTTATTTATTTATTTACTTAACTCTTTACCTTTCATCTTAGAACCAATCCTTGGTATTGGTTCCAAGGCAGAAGAGTGGTAAGGGCTAGGCAATGGGGGTTAGGTGACTTGTCTAAGGTCACACAGCTGCCAAGTGTCTGAGGTCAGATTTGAACCCAGGACCTCTCATTTCTAGGCCTGACTCTCAAACCACTCAGCCACCCAGCTGCCCCCTGGACTGATGTTTTAAATGTAATGTTGATTCATTCAATAAATGTAAATGTAATGTAATTAAAATTAAATTAATTAAATAATAAATAAACCAAATTAAATATTAATATTTATAATACTTTATTATTAATATAGAATGTTATTAATATAAATTAAGTTAAATAGGTAAATAAATTAATTAAATGTAATGTTGATTCATTCAACAAATATTTTAGTACCACTTGTGGATAGAGCACTGTGCTAGGCACTGGAGCAAAAATACAAGGTTTAGTCTTAATGTAATTCCTGGCCTCATAGAGGATACAATCAATCATTCATTTAATCGATCATTTGTTAAGTACATGGGTGTGCTGGTACATATTTAACAACTGGTTCTGGGGAGGGGGAAAGGGAGGACAAGAATAATATGCCCAACAATTCTTTCTACATTTTTAGCATTCTCCACTGCCCATCATTTTCTTGAGTCCATTCAATCAATAAAACAATAAATCAATCTTTGACTTGCAGCATTTGCCAATTTTTGACATGTAGATGGTCACAATAGAAATTTAATGAGGGCAGCTGGGTAGCTCAGTGGACTGAGAGTCAGGCCTAGAGATGGGAGGTCCTGGGTTCAAATCCGGCTTTAGACACTTCCCAGCTGTGTGACCCTGGGCAAGTCACTTGACCCCCATTGCCCACCCTTACCAATCTTCCACCTATGAGACAATACACCGAAGTACAAGGGTTAAAAAAAAAAAAAAAGAAATTTAACAATCAGCTCCCAGAGCAAGGTTCCAAAACACCCCTGGAGGACCTACTGTGTGCTGGGTACTATGCTAGACCTTGAAGATACAAATTCAAAGAATGAAATAATCTCTCCTTTTGGAGAGCTTCCATCCAGTAAGGGAAGGCAGCATGTAATACATATGTATGTAACTACAGAATAAATCTATAAAACACCAATATCTATAGACTCTGCCTTGCCCCGTCCCTTCTACAACATACTTTATATTTCTTTTCTTCCTCCCCGCCACAGCCACCCCCATTTAACACAGCCACCATCCTTATTCAGATCCTCATCAAGAAATGTTGGGTAGGGGGCAGCTGGGTAGCTCAGTGGATGGAGAGCCAGGCCTAGAGATGGGAGGTCCTGGGTTCAAATCCAGCCTCAGACACTTCCCACCTGTGTGACCCTGGGCAAGTCACTTGACCCCCATTGCCCACCCTTACCACTCTTCCACCAAGGAGCCAATACACAGAAGTTAAGGGTTAAAAAATAAAAAATAAAAAAATAAAAAGAAATGTTGGGTGGCTTCTGACTGCTCCACCAACCAGTCATTCCCCATCTCTCTCCCTCTTTCCTAAGACACAACAATATTGGAATGAGGTCAGTTAATAATCCAACGAAGGTCTCCAAGAGTTCAGTGAAAGGAAGAGTCCATCTAAACAGCAAACCTCATTGTTGCTTAATTTTAGAAATCTCCACTCCCACCCCCACCCCAAGCCTTCAGCCACCACCACCCTAATCAGTCAGCAGCCATCAACCTGGAGGCCAGACCCTCCACCAACAAAAAGATGGCAGCTTCCTGAAGGCTCAGATGATGATCAGCTTTTTTTAGCAATATTTCCAAATGAAGGTATGTGGTTTTTTAGATATAATAATACTATTGCACTCCTAATAAACTAGAGAGTAAACAGAATTTCTAGGTACAGTAGGTACAGTACTGGGAAAGCCCCAAATCCAGGTGACTTGCTTTATGATGATATTAACTTTATTGTGGTGGTCCAGAATAGAACTCTGTACAGTTTTCCACTTTCCACCTTTGCCAAAAGAGCTTTTCCTTCCTAGTTTCTCCTACTGGAATCCCCCACTCCCTTTAAAAGCTTCTTTCCAATAGGGGATGGGGAAGGCATCTAGGTGGCTCATTGTATTGAGAGCCAAGCCTAGAGATGGGAGGTCTTGGGTCCGAAAGTGATCTCGGACACTTCCCAGCTGCGTGACCCTGGGCAAGTCATTTAACCCCGCTGGCTAGTTCTTACTGCTCTTCTGCCTTGGAACCAATACACAGTATTGGTTCTAAAACAGAAGCTAAGAGTTAAAAACAAACAAACAAAAAGCTGTTTTAGGGGTCATCATCTATATGAGTTTTGTCTCAAGCTGTTTACTTTTTAATATCCTACCCCTACTCTACCTCCAAAGAACTTTATATTTTCCATGTATACCCCGTGTATTTATTTACTGTATACATATTAAATTCTCGAGGGAGGGAACAATTTTGATTTGGTCAGTTTTTGCGCAATGTATAGACAAGCTTTTGGCTTCAATAAATGCTCTGAATTGAATTAAAAAGCTGTTTTCTGCTCCTCTTGACCTAGCGCCTTCCTTTTCAGAAGGGTCCAGAATTAAACGGTCTGAAGCTTCTCATGGGAACGACTCTTGAGTCAGGTCAAGTGAATGAGGTCAGCCCTGACTCAGAAGTCCGGAGAGAATAAGAAACCATGGCAGGCTCAAAATCGAACTCAGAATCTTCCTCTCATTTGCCCCGTTCCTGATTTCACTTGCTGAAGTACTAAATAAATACACATTGATCGGTAGATTCCATACCCAGAATCCCTCTCTTCTGTAATAAAAAGAGGAAGTTGAATTTGCTCAACTCTAATCCCCCACCCGGTTGGAGCATAGTTACGCTGGGTTCGGTTTTGCTCTGGGTAAAATGGATTCCGTCCATCTCCACCCTGGATGATGGATGCTTCCTTGTGGTTGGCTATTTGGGTGGGTACCAGTCCAGCCCTGACGCTCTTGTGGAATGAACTCCTCTAGTACAGGGTACTAATCCCTCGAGCCCCGGCGGTGGACCCATTGCTTTGGTAGAATGGAAGTTCCTTGAGGGCAGGGACTTTTATCTGTATATCCTTAGCAAATAAACAGTATCTGAGACTCAAGACTTACTTTATGCTTATTTCACGATTGCTCGGACCCTTGACAGCCTGGGGACCAGCTTCCCTACCTTGTTCCCAGCCAGCCCTGGTGTCGGATCCTCCTGAAGGAGCTCAGCTCTGGGCGATTTATCCTGACCCTGAGAACCACACCCTGAGAGACCAAAGCAGGCACCTTGAAAGTCTCCTAGCCCTGCTGCACCTCCGGTCCTGTCCCTGGACTAAAGGGATGGTTTTCTTCTTTAATTGATGTCCTTTGTTTGCATTGCATTCATTTCCCCATCCTTCCCTTCTTCCCTAGCCAGAGCCACCCTCTATACTAGGGAAGATTTTCAAAGGAGAAGGTAGAAAGCAAACAAAACATTAACCCCCACCTGGTAATCAATCACCCGGCACATAGTAAGCGCTTTTAAATACGTGTTGATCGATGGATCCCGTATCCATAGTTCCCCACTTCTCTACTGAAGAGAGGCAGCTGCATTTTCTCAGCTCTATACCTTGGCCACATTTGATCATCATAATTATTCTGGGTTTGTTTCTGGCTTTTTGTCCTTTTTTATTTTGTTGTAGTCATTATATACTCCCCCACCCCCATTTCTGTTTACTTGAAGGAGAAGGGTGCCTGAAAATAGTGCTTTCCATTTATTCATTCACTCTTTTTAAAAATTATTCTTACCCTTTGTCTTAGAATCAGCATTATTTATTGGTTCCACGGCAGCAGTACAGTAAGGGCTAGGCCAGTGATTCCCAAAGTGGGCACCACCGCCCCCTGGTGGGTGCTGCAGCAATCCAGGGAGACGGTGATGGCCACAGGGGCATTTATCTTTCCTATTAATTGCTATTAAAATTTAAAAAAATTAATTTCAGGGGACTGAGTACTATTTTTTCTGGAAAAGGGGCGGTAGGCCAAAAAAGTTTGGGAACCACTGGGCTAGGCAATGGGGGTTGTGACTTGCCTGGGATCTCCTAGCTAGAAAATATCTGAGCTCAGATTTGTTGGTATCAATCCCCTGAGTTCCCTCTTTCATTCTTTAACTATTTATCCAATACTTATTATTTAATCATTCTCCTGGAATTCTCCTTTATACTATATAGATACTTCAGTCCAACTTTGCTAGGGAAAACTAGCCTATTTCTTATTCTGAAATACTGCAGATTAGGGGGCAGCTGGGTAGCTCAGTGGATGGAGAGCCAGGCCTAGAGATGGGAGGTCCTAGGTTCAAATCTGACCTCAAACACTTCCCAACTGTGTGACCCTGGGCAAGTCACTTAACCCCCATTGCCCATCCTTACCACTCTTCTGCCTTGGAGCCAATACACAGTATTGACTCCAAGACGGAAGGTGAGGGTTTTAAAATAAATAAATAAGTAAAAATTAAAAAAAAAATACTGTAGATTCCAGTGGCCTAGATAAGATGCCAGGAAAGGAAAATGTCTCTGGAAATCCTCAGGGAGAAAGGAAGAGGAACAGAGAGAATCCAAATTCTTGGTAGGTCACTCCATGTCCCAGGGCAAGAGTCCAATGCAACATTTATTATTTCTAGAACATTATAGATGTCCACAGGACTTTTGAGGCTATTTCCCAAAATACTTCTATAAGGTCACTAAGAATCCCACACGAATAATCTAAGAAGCCATAAGAGCACTGGGCAGGAAGTCAGAGAACTCGGATCCAGCTTTCAACTCTCCTAGGTATTATCTGCATGGCCTTGGACAAATAAATTCCTCTCTCCAGGCCTCAGTTTCCTCATCAGTAAAATGAGGCACGGGATAGGCTCTAAGATGCCTTCCAGCTCTAAGACCTAGGATCATTTCACTGCTTGGAAAATCACAGCCTAAAGGTCAAGTGACTTGTTCAAGTGGGAGGAACAGGTGGATGGACTCGTAGAACCTGCCTTCCCAGGCTCCAGCCCAGTCTGGGGAACTGCTCAGGCTGCAGAGGCTAGCAGAGTCTTAGAAGGCAAAGCTTCCCTGCTCCCTTCAACAATTCAGTTGAACTCAACAAACCTTTGGTAAGGGCTTACTATGTGCCAGACACTGTGCTAGGCACTGGGGGATGCAGAGACAAAAACAAGCATTCCTGACCGTAAAGAAACTCTTTCTGTTAAGGGGATTTAGAGCACATACTCAGAGAAATAAAAATAAAGGATATTCAAGTCATTTCAAGGAGAGAGCAGTTGTGAAGAGTCAGGGTGGGGACCAGAAAAAGCCTGATTCCATAGGATGGGAGCACCCAGCTGCATTCAGAAGTTTTCTTAAGAGGTGGAAATGAGCTCAATAAATACAGAAAAAAAAACTTTTGACAATATGCAATATCCATTCCTATTAAAAACACGAGAGGTAGCAAGGTGGCTCAGTGGATAGACAGCCAGGCTTAGAAACAGAAGGTCCTGAGCAAAGTGGGCGCCACCGCCCCCTGGTGGGTGCTGCAGTGATCCAGGAAGGTGGTGATGGCCACAGGTGCATTTATCTTTCCTACTAATTGCTATTAAAATTAAAAAAAATTAATTTCCAGGGGGCTAAGTAATATTTTTTCTGGAAAGGGGGTGGTAGGGCAAAAAAGTTTGGGAACCACTGGTCCTAAGTTTAAATCTGGCCTCAAGCACTTCCTAGCTGTGTGACTGTGGGCAAGTCACTTAACCCAATTGCCTTACCTCTCTTCTGCTTTGGAACCAACACTTATTATTGATTTTAAGACAGAAGGTGAGTTTTTTAAAAAGCATCCTAGAGAATACTAGGATAATGAGAACTTTCCTTAAAATGGTAACTAGAATCTACCTAAGACCTTCAGGAAGCATTATCAATAACGGGAATACGCTTACAGCTTCCTGATAAAATCAAGAATGTAGTCACCACTATAATTCATTATTATATTAGAAATACTAGCTATAGCAATGAGAAAAGAAAAAGAAATTGAAGGAATTAGAATAGGGGATGAGGAAATAAGAGTTATCGCTCTTTGCAGATGATATGATGGTATTCTTAGAGAACCTTAAAAAATCAACCCCAAAAAGACTACTAAAAACCCCTAACCACTTTAGTAAAATTGCAGGATATAAAATAAACTCACATATATCATCAGCATCTCTATAAACTTCCAAAAAAGTTCAATAGCCAATAGCAAGAGATAGAAAGAGAAATCCTTTTTAAAGTAACTGTAGACCACATAAAACATCTGGGGCTCTACCCGCCAAGACAAACCCAGAATCTATGTGAATAACACAATAATAAAATACCTTTTACACAAATAAAGTCAGATCTAAACAACTGGAAAAACATTAATTGCTCATGGATAGGCTGAGCCAATATAATAAAAATGACATTTCTATCTAAATTCATTTACCTTTTCATTGCCATACCAATTTAAATACACAAAAAATTTTCATAGAACTAGGAAAAAAATAAAACAATTCACCGGGAAGAGCAAAAGGTCAAGAATATTAAGGGAACTAATGTAAAAAAATTGAAAGAGGTGGTTTAGCCATATCAAACATTGAATTATATAATAAAGCAGTAATCATCAAAACAATATGGTACTAAACTCAAAGGTCTAAGCTTTTGGGAGAATAATTCATTATCTGACAAAAATTTCTAGGAAAACTGGGAAACAATATGGCAGAAGTTAGACAAAGACCAATATCTCACATCATATGCCAAGATAAAGTCAAACTAGATATATGATTGGGGGGTGGGGGAAGGATGACATCCTAGGTGAGGCTCCCTTTACTTTTCCTTCAATTTATACTCTTAGGGACCTGTTGAAACAAATGACTTACCTAGGGTCATACTGCCAATAAATGTCAGAGGTATGATTTTCGAAACCAAGTCTTCCTGGTTTTGAGTCCATCTCTCGATCCATTATGCCACATGGTCTCTCCATCAGCATATGTACATATGTTGAACTTGTCTAGACATAGCTACATATGAATCCTCCAGAATCAGGATCTGAACTCATGTTTTCCTGACTCCAAGTCCACAACTGAACCCAATGTGCCACCTTGCAGTCACTGCAGAATGACACGAATCTTGTTTCCTACAGCATCAAATAATTTAGTTTTGTCACTGAGAGATACAGTTCTTCTCAATTAGCTTGAATTAACTGAATTTGACTATATTCTCTGCAGAGCTGACCTTCAGTAATTCCCCTTCAATGACTATAATATTGAATTATAAATTAATAATCAAGAATAAATCAATTGGTAGAATTTAGTCTCACCTATGAATTATTTTGACTCAGTTATTTTGGCAAAAATTCATCTTAGTTTTTGTAAAGAGGAATAAATTATCATATATGTGTATATTGTATGAATATATATCTACATAGGAATATGTCTAAGTATATATATATGCATATAGAAATATATTTATATAAATATATGTTTCCCAAAATTTATGACATTAAGCAATTCTTCCTCAGAAAGCTCACTGTTATTTGCTCTACAGATATTCACATATATACACATATATTTAATGTATGTATGTGTATATAGAGTAGAACCTATTTTTATGCAAACTCAACACATGCAAATTCAGACCTATGCTCTTGGCAATTTTCAAAAATAAAGGCAGAAAAATTAAAGAATTTTTATTACAATCTGATTCCACACCATTTTTCCAAGGGGCGTAAATTCTTACAGTGGTTTGCCCAATCACACTCATTCTCTTTCTGAAAAGTGTTAGTGTGGGTCGGGACATTGTTTTGGGCTAAATATTAGCTCCCGTTTCAGCCTTTGTCCAGAGTTCTCATTTGAAACAAGTCCCGTCCGAGTCAGAGTAGCGCTTCTCTTTGTTTCCTTGATGCTATTTTGTTATTAATAACAGTCCCAGAGTTCAAAGCTAGTGATGCTGGTAACTCCGAGAAGCCGAAGAAAAGTCATCAAGTACCTAGGCATGTGTGTAGAAGAAATATTTATTAAATAATGGGGTTCGCTGTTATGCACAAGTTTCAGCTTGTGTGAAGGGTCTTGGAACATATCAGTTGTGTAAAATGAGGTCCTACCGTATGTGTATTTATATGTAAATATAATATATATAAATTTATTAAAAATATATAAATATATATCTTTAAACACACATGCATCTCATTTTGTTAAACACATTTTAGTTGCAGGCAAAGCTAAGCAGTAAAAGAGCCAAGATGTCCCCTCACTCATACCATTACCAGAGGAATTCTATTCAATGTGAACCCATTCTAGATCTTCTATTTTGAGCTGGAAAAGGTCTCAGGAACCATCCAATCCAATCTTCTCATTTTGCATACTAGTAATAAGTGAATAGCCTAACTCTGACCACAAAGGTAGCAAGAGCAAAATTATCATTTGAACCCAAGTCTTCTGACTTCAAACCTCTTTTGCTTTTTTAAAAAAGACCTTCCATCTTAGAGTCAATATTGGTTCCAAGACAGAAGATTGGTAAGGATTGGCAGTGGAGGTTAAGTGACTTGCCCAGGGTGACACAGCTAGGAAGTATCTGAAATCAAATTTGAACCCAGGACCTCCAGTCTCTAGGTCTGGCTTTCAATCCACTGAGTTACCTAGCTGCCCAATACCCAGGAAATTTTCAATAGTACCACATATCTTCTTTCCTATGAACCCCCTAGAAATGATCATGAGTTAGGTTAAAACAAATGAGCTCATGAATTTGTCATTTATTTGGATGTTGCTCCCCAAAGAATATGCTAGTAGCAGTCCTTCCTGAGAATGCTCACAGTTGTTCACTTTGCATGCCTGGATTTTGCAGTTTAGTGCTTAAATGGGTAAGTTGAACTAAATGACTATGACTTGCTTACTCTGAGGTGCATCCCAGATCTGATTCAACAGCAAAGAGAGAGATGGAAGCGAACCTAGATTGTCCCATTTAATTAGATTGTGGCTATGTATTTAACCTGGACTCCCTGCCCCCATTTAGCACAGAGCTGTAACTAGCCATTTTGGTGCCCTAGAAAAAATTATTTAAGGATTAGGGTCAGGGGTAGATTGAGAGGAGACTTTGCCCTTGCTAGATGGAATCATGCTGGGTCTTCCAGACTCCCAATGCATGGCTCTATCCATTACACCTCACAACTCCAAATTCAGGGCTCTTTCCCTTGTACTCTGCTGCTTGGTCAGAGAAGGGGGTGCCCAGATTCACTCTAGAGAGTCAGGGCAACTGTATGGAATGAAGTGACTATGATGGAAAGGTGCTTCAGAGAGCAAGTTCCCTCCTTCCTACCTTTAGATGTCAGCTTCCTGGAGCAAAGTTCTGGTCGAAACACTCTGTTACTGCTCATCCACAAGTCTCAGGACTGCTTACTCTCCAGCTCCAACCTCTGTCTAATAGTATTATGTGACTTATTTCGAGTAAACAAAATGTTATTCATTACTGGATGGTCTTCTTTAGAGACCAAAATTAGGCAAAATCAAGTCCTTATATGTGAACAATGTCCCAAGAGTATTGTAAGATTCCTGAGCCAGATGTTGCTAACTCCAGTCTAAATGCAAATCAGTAAATAACTGCCTTACATTCCAAAATTCTCCCAGAATGGTTAGAGTCCACAACTTGATTTCTGTGCACCAACTTAAAAACCCCAACAAAATAACACTTACCTTCCATCTTAAAATCAATACTGTGTATTGGTTCCAAGGCAAAGAAGAGTCCAAGATGGCTAAGCAATGGGGATTAAGTGACTTGCCCAGCTAGGAAGTTTCTGAGGTCAAATTTGAACCCACAACCTCTCAACTCTAGATCTGGCTCTCAAAACATTGAACTGTGCATCAATTTTTTTAGTACTAATTTTTTTTTTGCCATGCACCATATTTAAGAATGTTCATCTGAACATCACTTGGATCTTATTGATCCTATTTCAATCTGATCCAACAGTTGCACCGTGCTCTTGTCTCTACTACTTTTACTGATCTAGATCTCAACCATTCCTTCATTTATTCCAAACCATTTATTAGTTATCTGCCATCTGCAGGACATTGGGCTAGATGCCAGGGAATGGGGGTGTAGGGGTATATAAGAGAAATATGCAAAAAATTTTAAGCCATAATCTCTGCCCTAATAGAGTTTATAGTCTGGTTGGGAGATAGGGTAGATATGCAAATGACTATAATGCAAAATAATTCAGCCCAATTTGGGGAGACACTGTGGTTGGGTGGGTGGTGAAAGGTTGAATAGAGGATTTGTAGTCAGAAAACTGTGACTCAATGGCCAGATCTACCAGATAGAAGCTGTGTGACTCTGCGACTCCATTATCTGGAGCCATCTTCCCTTTCTAGACTTCATGTATTCCATAGAATATATATTTACATAAATTATATTTAATATATTCCAAGTGTATAAATCACTTTAGCTTCTGGGTCTTGGTTTATTTGCTTACAAAATGAGGAGGTTCACCTAGAGGACTTCTAAGGAGTCTTTTAGTTCTAAGTGTATGATTACATGATCCCAATAGGGATGTGTGCAATAAGGTCTAATGGAGAAGTAGAGAAGAGTGAAGGAGGGCTTCCTGGAGGAAGCAGCATTTGAGTTGGGTCTTAAAGAGATAAGTAGGATTTTAAAAAATTCTAATTCATAAATAAGATTTGGACTTCCCATGCCATGCATGTCCAAGGATTCTAATACATGAAGAAGAGCAATGGAAATATGGACAAGGTAAGCCCAAAGCAAGAACAATGACAAAGACTTATTATAAGGGGGAATTCAACAATGAGCTGAGGGTAGAGACTCTAGGAGTTGTTTTAGTCATCTCTGACTTTTTTTTATACCATTTGGGGTTTTCTTGGCAGAGATACTAGAGTGGTTTCCCATTTTTTACAGATGAGGAAACTGAGGCAAACAGGGTTTGAGAATCACTCAGGGTCACAAAGATAGTTCATCATTCCTTTCACCGGCTTATTTTAAAGATGAGAAAACTGAGGCAAACAGGGTAAAGTGACTTGCTAAGGGGCACACAAATAGTTTGTCATTTCCTTCTCCAGTTCATTTTATAGATGAGGAAACTGAGGCAAACAGAGGGAAGGGACTTGTTCAGGATCATACAGATAGGAAGTGTTTGAGATCAGATTTGAACTCAGGTCTCCTGGTTCCAGGCCAGGTAGGTGTTCTATCCCTTATGCCACCCAACTGCCCTTGTTCTTGGAGTATGGAAGAATATAAGGAAAGACAGGGAATCTTGGGGGCACACAAATATGCTGGCAGGAGGATAAGCAGTACTGATAAATTCCTACTTTGCATATAGAATATGGCATGGAGGAGAGGTAATATAAAACAAGTCTGGAAAGATGGTCAGATGGTATCAGATTATAGTCCTGAGCAACAGAAAATTAAAGCTTATTCTATAGCCAATAGGGATCCATTGAGTATTTTTGAGCAAGGGAGTGACTCGCCTCTATGGAAGGTTAATGTGATAGTGGAATTAAGGGCATTTGAGAGAGAAAAGACAATGGAGATAGGATGATCCCTAGGAATCTATAGCTCTATTCCAGACTGTGGAGATTAGGACTTAAGCAGGGTTTTAATTATGCCCTAAGACTGGCATCTAGGTGGCTCAGTGGATAGAGAGCCACCCCTAGGGATGAAAGATCCTGGATTCAAACTGGTCTTCAGATAGCTGTGTGACCTTGGGCAAGTCACTCCACACCCACTGCCTAGCCCTTACCGCACTACTGCATTGGAACCGATATGCAGTATTGATTCTAAGACAGTGGGTAAGTACTTAAAAACCCAAAGGACAGCATGGGATGCTCCAGTCCCTTATTCCAGTATAGAGTATCTGGGAAATAGGTAGAATTTAAGTTTCTTGAGATCAGAGGCTTCTTTCCAATTTTCCTTTGTATTCCCCTTATCTAACAGGGTCTTGCATATAGTAAAAGCTTAATAAGTGCTTATGGAATTGAAGTGAATTGAATTGAGCTATCTATTCCCTCTGGAAAGCTGCTCATTACCTCCTGGTCCTTCCTAGTCCCATGCTAGAAATACAACTTGGCCATGTAGCCTCTGTCAGCCTCATGATCAGCCATCACTGCTCTCAGTGGTCTGGACTAGATGGGGAGGAGAGGAAGGACCACAAAGGTCATATGGATGCTCTTTTCTGTTTGGGGAAGGATGTGAGGAGATTGAGGATAGCTTGGTGGATAGAGTACTGGACCTGGACTTAGGAAGATTTGAGTTCAAGTCCAGTCTAGGACACATAATAGTTATATGACCCTGGGCAAGTCACTTTACTCTGTCTGCCTCAGTTTCCTCATCTGTCAAATGAGCTGGAGAAGGAAATGGCAAGCTATATGTGTGACCCTGGGCAAGTTACTTCACCCAGTTTGCCCCAGTTTCCTCAACCGTAAGATGAAGGAAATGTCAAACTACATGTGTGACCTGGACAAGTCACTTCACCCTGTTTGCCTTGGTTTCCTCATCTGTCAAATGAGCTGGGGAAGGAAATGGCAACCCACTCTAGGACCTTTGACAAGAAAGTTCTGGGGTCACAAAGAGCCAGACATGACTGAAAAATAACTGAACAACAAATCAATGGAGGTGTGTGAACTCTTTCTGTTGGTGGGAGGGGGGGCTTCCCGTTTTGGAAGAAATAAATGGAATTGTAACTGCTACCTGCCACTAGGCACCTAGCCTGTGGATCTTGAAAGCAGAATGGCAGTTCATGAATGGACACTGAAACAGGAATCAGAGGATCTGCTTTGGAACCCTGACTCTGCTCCTTGCCGGTGGTGTGGTCTTGGGCAGGGCATTCAACCCCCAAGACCTCAGTTTCCTCATCTGTAAAACGAGAGGGGGGTGGATTAGGTGGCCTCTTGGGACACTCAGAAAGAATCTTTGGGGAATGAAAGAAGGCTGGTTGGCTGAAAAAAGCTTGAAGGAGTGGGGCGAGAGCTCTGCTCCTCAGTTATTTGTAGGTCTTCTTCATTGAGTTCTAATATAACTGTCTGCCAGCCTCGGGAGAGAGGATTGATAAGGAAGCCAGACCACCCTCCCAGCCAAGAGCACTGACGGGAACCCTGCCATCTGCTCTTTGCCATCACCGGTCCTGACTTACAATCTCATTATACTTTAAAGCAAGCAAGCAAGCAAGCAAGCAAACCCACCACAGGAGCTAAACAAAAGAGTACTGGTGCCTCCTTAAGCGTCCCCCTGGCAGGCTGCTTGCTTAATCACACAACTGCCCTTCAGCTATCCACACTGGGTGTGCCCTCGCGCTTATGTCCCTCCTTCAAAACTGCAAGCAAACTTCCGAGACTCTCTCACTCCTGGACCGACTCATCAGACTTGGACGTGCCTTTGTCTTAGAAGCTCCGGCTGGGGAAACTCTTTGAGTTTGTTTAGAGAGAAAGAGAGAGAACCCCGGGACAGACAATGGACAACTTGTGGAGTCGGGCAATTTGGGGATTACTCTTGATGCAGCTGAGCCTGGCCCAGATCGGTGAGTCGATTCTGAATGAAAAAAACAACCAAAACTTTTTTTTGGGGGGGTGTTCATTCAGTGCGGATGGATTGTGCCTTGGAGCAGCAGGGGCTGCTAGCCGAGGCTGCTGTTAGCGTAGGGAGACAGGGGGTTCTCCGCCTCAGCCGCTGACCTCTCCCCTTCTGCCTGACTCCCTTCCACCCTGTTCTCACCTCTATCCATCACCCAGCTGCCTGCCCCCGATTGTCTTTGCCTCAAGTTTAGTCCTTTGTTAATAATTTGTGAGAATGGAGAAGTCAGACAGCTTCCGTGTTGGGCTCCTCTGAATGTGAGTGAATAAGACGGACTGAGAGCCAAAAAAGTTCAGCGTTTTGAGCTCCGTTGTTTCAAATTTCCTGATGAAAAGAATGAGCGAATTCTCTCTCTCTCTCTCTCTCTCTCTCTCTCTCTCTCTCTCTCTCTCTCTCTCTCTCTCTCTCTCTCTCTCTCTCTCTCTCTCTCTCCCCGTTTTCCCTTCTCTTTGTCCTCTTTCATCTTTTTAAAGTTTACCTTCAAGGCTTTGGGAGATGCAGAGCGGTCCCAAGCCTTGGGCATCACCTCATCCCCGGTACAGTCAGACCGCATGGTGTCATAGAACTGACTAACTGTCCTCGTGGATCCCCTAGCCTGCTCAGAGTTGAGTAAGAAGCCCATTGCTGGGGCTGGGCAGGGCTGGGCAGGGCTGGGCAGGGCTGGGCTGCAGTAGCAGGCTCAGATATGCCTAGGGCAGAAGAAGCTCTAAGTAGTTTTCAGAGAGAGCCCAATTGAAGACTCCCCATGAAGCTTTCTCTGCCTGTTCAAACTCTGACTGATCTTACCGGTNTCCCTTCCCTTCCCTTCCCTTCCCTTTCTTTCTCTTTCCTTGCCTTCCTTTACCTTCTCTTCTCTTCCCTTCCCCTCTCTTCCCTTCCCTTCTCTTCCCTTCCCCCACCTCCCTTAGCTGCCTCCAAGCCCCAGCTTTTACTAGCTCAATGTTAGCTTCAGCTGAGTGAGTGTTTGCGGGAAACTGGAAACAGCCCTGCTGTCTCTTCCCGGGCTCCCCAGGAATAGAAGTGCTTGGGGGGAGGGGGTGGGAGCAGACAATCGATTCCATCGCTCCAGCCTGCCAGCCCTCATGGCAGCGCCTGGTACACTTACTGTTTCAGGGCTGCTCTTTGGGCCATCTCCCTTTCCTGGCCACATCTACAGGGGAGGGAGCAGTGGCGAAGAAGCTCGGTGCCTCTTGGGCATGAGGAAGGGCACAGCTTTGGCTCAGCCACTGGGGAGCCCCGGGCCATGGGCTGGGGCAGCCTTCACTTTGGTCTGGAGCCTGGGTAGGGAAGGTAGGCACTGGAGGTGGGGTTCTTCCCCAGGATGGCTTTTCTTTGTCTCTCCTGGCATAGGTGGATAATTACAGAGTCCACTGGCTTATCACTAGCTAAATTAATTTCCCCTTTCAAGAAGTGCCAACAATGTCATTAAACATAGCCCAGCTGAGGATTCAATTCAACCCAATTCAAGGAGTATTTATTAAACACCAACCCAGCTCTGGGCTTCACTGGGGGGCCGTGGAAAGCAGAGTGGCTCCAGCATCTGGCACTGGAAATTGCTCTCCTCACAGCAACCTCGGGAGGCTGGTAGCCTGGCACTGGGTGGGCACGAGAGGGAGATTTGAGTTCAGACCTTACCAGTGGGGTAACCCTTAACCTCTCTGGGCCTCCAATGAATGAAATGGAAGCGCTTGGGCTTGGGGACCTTTACCATGCTTTCCAGGGCTCTGTCTTTGATTCTCATTTCACCAATGAGGAAACCAAAGTGGTTAAGCAGCTAGGTGTGCCCAAGGCCACAGAGAGAGCGAGGAGCAGAGCCAGGACCTCCGGCCAGATCCAGAGGTCTCTCTGATATATTACAAAGTTTTTAAAAAATTCTATTTTGCAGAAACTGTCTCATTGGGGAGGCAAGATTTGGACCCCCTAAGTAAGCATGGCCTCGGGGTAGGGGTAGGGAAGGGAAGATCTGAAGCCTATTGGTTTTGTGACACTGGGCAAACCAACCCCCCTGGGCCTGGGCCTCCATTTCCTATAAAAAAAAAAAAAAAGGAGGAAACTGGACCAGATGATCTCTGAAGTCTCTTCTGGCTCGAATTCCTATAGCTTTGATCCACGGAGAAGTTATCTGAAGACATTAAGTCTTCAAGCACTAGATCTAGATTGTGGGTTATCAAGAAAAGTCCTAGGAATTCCACTGGCCAAAAAATTGGCATGAATTGGAGCAATCAGGGAGAACTTCCTGCAAGTGGTGTAGCTCTTCTTACACATCAGACACCATACTAAGGATGCAGACAAACGTGAAAGTCCTTTCCCTTAAGGGGAGGAAGGAACCTGCATGTTTCTATGGGAGGAAATCAACACAAACACACATAAGTTAATGAAAAATAACCACCCCATACAAATAGTCTCCACCAATTTCTGTTGGAGATTCATGGCAGACAATGGGAAAATCTTCATGGAGAAGGACAAGGCCCTTGAATTGAACACTGAAGGCAGTTAGGAATACTGAGTCAGGGCTGAGGAAGAGCATCCCAGGGGTGCAAAGGCATGGAGATGCAGTTCTAGAAATAGTCGGTGTGGCTGGCCTGAAGAGTATGTGAAGGGGGGTGGGGAGGTAACATAGGAAGCTTCACTTTAAAGATCCAGAGATCGGGGGCATCGAGGTGGTACAGTGGATGGAGCACCAGGTCTGGAGTGGGGAGAATCTGGTCTTAGATACTTCCTAGCTGTGTGACCCTGGACAAGTCACTTAACCCTGTTTGCCTAGCCCTTACCCTTCCATTTTAGAATGGTTGCTAGGACAGAAAGTAAAAGAAAAGATTTGAGTGATCCTTTAGAAATGGAGCTCAGAAAAGAGAACATGTTGAATTTCCCAGCTGCCTCTAAGGGAGGCTTATTTCATGATCGAGCCCAGTATTAAACTGCAGCTCAAAGCATCCTGTCTCCAGTTGTCTTTATCATAAACACAGAGATATTTTGTGAAGTACCCAAGATATTCTAAGCCTGGGTTGTAAAACTAAAACTGTCCAGTAACGTGCCTGTTCTCCAATGGGGCTCCCTAGTGCTCCCCTGGCCTTATTTTACTGTTCATTTTGGGTGGGGCGATTCACATGATGAAATCAGTAGCTACTCTGGTCCCAGCTGTCCTGACTTTCATATGCTTGTAAAATTGTTGAGCCGGGGACTGGAGGCTTGAAGGGAGGCGAGATCGGGAGATGGGAGTTAAAAGTGGGGATTCTGGGGAGAAGGGCTGATGGGAAGAATGGGGTAGAGAAAAAGGGAATTCTCCTTCTCTGTCGTTTGAAGATGGGATCTTGGGAGCAGTTAGAAGGGGAGAAGGGGATGAGGAAACAACTGAGAAATAAGAAGGAAGAGTGCTGGCCAGAGCCAAGTAGCTCAAGGCCAGTAGCGTTGATATGGGCCATGGTTTAAGAGGGGGAGAAAAAGGAACTGGAAAGAGCAGGGAGGACTAGAATTGAGCAGGGCGTCTCCTTCCAGTCTGATGTTTGAGGTTCCTTTCTGGGGAAATGTTGCTATGGTTAGTGCTCAGAGTATGGAGATCTGATACTTTCTGGGGATGATCTCAAAGCCCCAGAGAGTCTATGGATTCTGTGGTTGCAGTCCTCTTGGGTGTCTGGTATAGAGGGCTTTGGGTAATGATGTTTTCCCATGTGAATAGATGGGGAAGAAAAGTCATTGGGTGATGCCATTTCATTCATTCTTTTATTCATCCATTCTACTCATTCAATTTTTATCAAGCCATAACTGTGTGTTCAGGGTCAGATGCTAGGGGCTCTTTTAGGTAGCAAGTTGTAAATAAGCTGGATGACGGGAACTTGCAGAGAAATGATTTTCCCCTTCCAGTTACAAAACGAATCCAATGTCGCAAGAATGTATGAGGAACATACTATGGTCAAGGGCTAGGGATGCTTAGTTTGAGTCTGGACTTATTGGTGTAGGGAACCTACCAGAGAGTTGTCTGGGTCATTTACCCACGATCAAACTGCTATAGGATGTCAGAGGTAGAACTTGAATCGGGATACTCCTGACCCCAAGGCTGCCCCTCTGGCCATTGCTATGCTGCTGCATGGGTGACATAAGGAGAAAGAAGGAAGGAAAGAGAGAAAGAAGGAAAGAAAGAGAGAGAGAAAGAAAGAAAGAGAGAGAGAGAGAGAGAGAGAGAGAGAGAGAGAGAAAGAGAGAGAAAGAAAGGAAGGAAGGAAGGAAAGAACAAAGGAAGGGAGGGAGAGAGGGAAGGAGAGAAAGAAAGAAAGAAAGGAAAGAAAAGAAAAGAAAAGAAAAAAGGAAAGAAAAGAAGGAAGAAAGAAACAAAGACAAACTTCTTTATAGAGGCAATGGAATAAAGAAATCTAAATCTTTGGAATAGAGAAATCTAAAGTGAGAAAAAACTCTTCAACTAATTTTGGTCAGTAACTTAAAATCTTAGAGAAGATCATATAGCCATTAGGCGACATAGACAGCACTTGAACTTAGGTCTTCCTAACTTCAAATCCATCTTTCTATCCATAGCCCAGGCTTGTGGTGGTTCAGTCATTTTCAGTTGTGTCTGATTCTTGGAGACCCCATTTGGGGTTTTCTTGGCAATGACACTAGAGTAATTTACCATTTCCTTCAACCTCACTTTACAGATGAGGAAACTGAGGCAAACAGAATTAAGTGACTTGCCCAGGGCCAATAGCAAGTATCTGAGGCCAGATTTGAACTCAGGAGGATGAATCTTCCTGATTCTAGGCCTGGTAGTCTATCCACTGCATCACCTAGCTGCCCTGTGACCCCAAACTGCCTCTCTATCCAACCAAGAAGAATGACTCATTTTTTCTTCTAGCACAGTTATTAGACTGGTCTTCAGGAGGCCGGGTACTTGGGACTGGAGTGGAGGAAAATCAATATTCTGGGTTCCATCTTTGCCTGTCTGAGGAGCCAGGCTTCCTTTTGCAGAGATGCCAATGTAATGAATACATTCACTTAGGAAAGTCCAGCCACCCCCTCTAGACATGTCATCACTCCTTGTAGGGACAAGTGAAAGTTGATAAAGAGGCAATTGGGCTCTGGGCCATGGAAGGCCAGGGCTTCCCTCAGAGCTCTCCGAGACTGACCGGAAGATCAGTTCAGTTGGTTCTGCCATAGAAAATCAGGCAGATCACATGTTTGAGGAAGGAGTGAGTTGTAAACATGAAGTATTTGCCAGCTCCCTCTGTGGCCCCAAATAGGGTAATCCATAAATCCCTTCTCTCTAATCTCTCAAGGAACCAGGGCAGCCTGACTAGGTGGGAAGTTTGCTTTTTAAATGTCAGGGATCCCAGAGGAATCCTGGGTCCTGCTCCCCTCCCTGGCGTAGAGCGCTTTCTCCTTAGATTCTGTCAACAGTGGCAGGAGAAATGGATTGATCTGACATTGACTCCCATTGGTAGTTCCCTCCTTTCCCCTGGCAGAACAACACTGGGAAGGTGGCATTTGAGACAGTGTTTCCCTTACCCCAAAGGGGTGTCCTAAGGAACCGACCCAGTCTTACTACGGAGATGATGGAAAGGTCAGGAGTGAGTCTGGAGCCCTGCTTATTTCTCCCTCTTCAGCAATTATACAGTCTGCCTAACCGTGTGTGTGTGTGTGTGTGTGTGTGTGTGTGTGTGTGTGTGTGTGTGTGTGTGTTCATGAGTGAGGGTAGCAGTAAGAGCAGTCACATCTGTGTTCCCATGGTTCCCCCTTCTTCTTTCTCCTCTTCCTCGGAACCCCATCCAGCACCCTGAAAGGAGAAGAAGTCTTGTGAAAGAGAGCAGAATCCTGAGCAGATGGTGCCAGGCAATGGGTCTTTGGGGAGGGAACCTCTCCTGTGTCAGAGAAATTCTGGGGCGTTGATTGAAGGGGGTGTCTATGACTCAGTTTCCTTTTGTGCCTCAGCCTGAATGGGAGGAAAGAAGGCAGAGTGGGGGAGAAAGAGTCTGAATGAATGAACCAATGAATGAATGCTGGATTAATCATAGGAGTGCTCAGAATGTTACTCATCAGGTCCAGTTGTTTGGCAGTTGGAAGAGCTTCATGGAAAACTTTATAGCTCTGGGAGCAGGTCTTAGCAAGTCCTCCCACCCTGCCAGTAGGAAGGAGAGAAAGGGATATTCTCTAACTTTCATGGGTCATTGGCATTCAGGAGGGGGCCTGGTCCAGCCCTCTCATCCTCTCATCCAAATGGAGACAAATTGCTTGCTCAAGGTCGCCTCGCTCAATAAGGGTAGAGCTGGGACTCAGGTCCTTGATAGAGATGGAGGAGTATTTTCTATGGAGAGGAAGAAATTTGAATTCTCAGATAGTTCTCCCCACCCGCAGCGGCAGGGTCTTAGATCTAAAGCTGGAAGGAGGGCAGCTGGAGAGCTCAGTGGTTTGAGAGCCAGGCCTAGAGACAGGAGGTCCTAGGTTCAAATCTGGCCTCAGACACTTCCCAGCTGTGTGACCCTGGGCAAGTCACTTGACCCCCATTGCCCACCCTTACCACTCTTCCACCTATGAGACAATACACCGAAAGTACAAGGGTTTAAAAAAATTTTTAAAAAATAATAAAGCTGGAAGGAGCCCCTGAGGACATCAGATCCAGCCCCCTCACCTTACAGAGGAGGAAACTCAGGTTAAATGACTTTCCCAAAGTCTCATAGCTAGCAAGGGACTGCTGCAGGATTAGAATCCAGATCTATCCTGATTCTGATGTCCCCAAGGACAGAGATGTATCAGAATGCAGTCCAGCATTTCATCTATGAGGAAGAGGAGGGGTGGGGCAGGGAGGCACATCCCCATAGTTAGACTACAAAGAGTGAATGGGACATGTAGTGTAGTGGATAGAGCTGGACTTGGGTTCAAAGGAGGACATCTAGAGCTTAAAGTGAGCTCACACTGACTTGTCCAACCTCTTTATTTTTTCAATTGAGGAAACTGAGGCTGAAGGAAATAAAATGATTTCTCCAAAATCACTACAGATAGCACAAATCAGAGGTGCTGAGCACAAACCCATTGTTCTCTGACCCCAGAAACAAAATTTTCCCCATTGTTTCATGCTCCGTCATTATTTGACATCTGGTCACATGTCTCACTCTCACTTCTTATACTTTTTTGAGTGTGTGTGTGAGAGAGAGAGAGAAAGAAAAAAAGAGGGGAGAGACAGACAGAGAAAGAGAGAGAGAGAAATGAGAGAGGCAGAGAGGAAAGAGGCAGAGAGACAGATAGAGAGACAAAGACAAAGAGAGACAGAGATAGACAGAGACAGAGAGACAGAGAGAGCGACAGAGAGAGCGACAGAGGCAGAGACAGAGAGTCAGAGAAACAGAGAAACAGAGAGATAGAGAATCAGAGATAGAGACAGAAAGACAGAGAAACAGAGAGAGAAAGAGACAGAGAAACAGAGACAAAGACAGAGAGAGACAGAGAGACAGAGAAACAGAGAGCTAGAGAGACAGAGATAGAGAGAATGACAGAGAAACAGAGAGAGAAAGAGAGACAGAGAGACAAAGAGAAACAGAGAGAATACAGTTTCCATTAGACACTACTTGTGGGACACTAGGCAAATCCTTAAATCATGCTCAGATTTTGATTCCTCATCTGCAGTGCCAGCTAGATGGAGCTCTGGACCTGGAGTCAGGATAATCTGAGTTCAAATCCAATCTCAGACATATAACTGTGTGACTCTGGGCAAGTCACTTTACTTCTGTTTAGCCTCAGTTTCTCCCAACTGCAGAATGGAGAGAACAGCAGTACCTACCTTCTAGAATTGTTGTGAAGATCAAGCGGGATAAGATTTGTAAAGTGCTTAGCATGGAGCCCTGCACCCAGCAAAAGCTTATCTCCTCCCACCTTTTTAAGTGGGGATGATAAATGTGTCCCAGGGCTGGGCAGGAGGGCTGACCGAGATAGTGCATGTGAAGTATTTTGTGAAACTTTAAAGCTTGACCTAAATAAGCACCATATTTTTTCTTAGAGGAGTTCTTTAAGGAAATCCGTCTCCATACTCTAGTCTCCAGGAATGATGATGTGGATGTTCATCCTTCTAGAAAGACTGCAGCAACTCTGTGGCTTAGTAAATAGTCTATGAACGTTGCTGGGGCAGAAGAATGCGTTCCCCTTGGAGCCTCCTTCAGTTTCGCTGGCCAGGCCTTCGATCAATCATTCAATCAATTATTAGTAACAAGCATTTATTAAGCACCAACTGTATACTGCTGAGACAGCTAGGCACCTGGGGTGCAATGACATAAGTGAACGGGACCTGATTTTTAAGGAACTTCTATTCTGTTCTAGCTCTAAATCCATGACCCCCCCCCCCCCACACACACACAGTAAGACCTTATGGAGGGGGAGTGTGGAGTGATATCGATTCTGGTCTTTGAGCAGATGACCCTCTCTAGTGCCAGCATCTCCTGCTGTCATATGAGGGGGTGGGATTCAGATGGCCTTTCTAGACTCTTCTGACTTCTCTGATCCTTTGGGGAGATATCATGGCGTCATGGATTAGGAAGAGCAGCCTTAGGGGTTAGGATGACCTGGGTTTAATCTCTGCCTCCTATATCTTATAATTAATTGAATGTGGGTGTCTCAGTGTCCCAAGTGACAGACCGAGACTAAGTTACAAAGGACTTGCTAGGGATGGCTACGTGGCTCATCAGGCTTAGAGATGGGACGTCCGAGTTCAAAATCTGGCCTCAGACACTTCCTAGCTGAGTGACCCTGGGCAAGTCATTTAATCCCCTTTGATTGACCCTTACCATTCTTCTGCCTTGGAACCAATATACAGTATGGATTCTAAGACAGAAGGTAAGGGTTAAAGAAAAAAAACCCTACTAGGACATGGGTTCAAATTTGGCCTCAAAGACTTCCTAGCTGGGTGACCCTGAGCAAGTCACTTAACCCCCATTGCCTAGCCCTTACGACTCTTCTGCCTTGGAATCAATACGCAGTCTCTGTCCTATGACAAAAGCTAAGGGTTTTAAAGAAAACAGGTCATTGATGTGCATAGGAAAAGGGGGCTTCCACACCTGAAGTACCCCATGTGGGAGAAATCACAAATCCAGATTCCCTCCCCATCACACTGAAAAACAAAACAAAACTAAGACTACATGTCTCAGGTTCCTCATCTCTAAAATGGGGATTATAAAGCATCAGCCTGCCTACGACAGGTTCGTGATGAAGGACCCACTTTGAAAATGGATAAAGCGATGAAATTGTAACATGAGCCGGTCCCTGGGTTGAGTATTTATGATTATTGCTTGGGTAAGTGAAGTCACCCCCGATCCCTTCTGCTCTTTGAAGGTCTTTGGCACTGGTGCGTGGCAAATAATTAGAGGCATGAAGTCAGCGTGAGCCACTGCCTCCTCTCCTTCGTGTTCCCTCTTCGGCACGTCTCAAACATGCATCTGCAGGGCAGCTGGCAGTAGAGGAGTGCCTGACTTCAAGGAACCTTTGCCGTCCCAGTTCGTACATCCCCATCCTAATGCACGCTTGCCTGGTTTCCAAGTTGCCCCATGGTTGGCCCCCCATCTTTGTTATGGGTCTGAGGGGGGATTTGAACTCAGGATCTCTCACGTCCAGGTCTGGCGCTCATTCCACTGAGCCACCCAGCTGCCCCTTCTGCCATTACTTCTTGGCAGGAAGTAACTTCAATAATTGCAAAAAATGGAGATGTAGAGTTGTTCCCTTCCTCGTTTCCTTTTTCCTAGCAGCTGAGAAAGAGGGATCACCAGCAGGTGGGGAGGGATGGGCCATAGGAAGCTCATTTATTTCCCAGAGACATCCGCGTTATTAGTGTCTGGCTGGGGCTCTCCCTCCCAAGACAAAAATCTCTTCGCCTCTTGGGCAGCTGGGCTTCACACAGATGTGTCTCAGGCAGCATTTCCGGGTGACTCTCAGGAGGGTGGGGAGAGATTGAGTCATTTAAAGAAGTGATTTGCAAACCAGAAGCTTGCAGAGCCCTTGGAGATGCTCAGGGTTTGTCCCTGACGTGCTTCTGGGAAGCTCACAGGTTTCGAGTGAGAATCTATGGAGTCGAACCCCATTATTTCAGATGAGGATGATGAGCCCTAGAGGGGAGGAGTGATTCATTTACCAGCTAATAACTAAGCTGGGATTCGAACCCTGATCTTCTTACTCCAAGCCAAGGTCTCTTTCCAATTCGAGGGTGAAAGGAAAGCTGACTGGTAGGGAGCAGCTAGGTGGCACAGTGCCTTGGGTGCTGAGATTGGGGTCAAGGAGTCTTGACTTCAAATCCAGCTTCAGACATTTCCTAGCTGTGTGACCCTGGGAAAGTCACCTGACTTTGTTTGCCTCAGTTTTCTTATCTGTAAAATGAGCTGGAGAAAGAAATAGCAGACCACTCTAGTTTCTTTGCCAAGAATTGGAAGAATTGGACATGACTGAACAGCAAAAAGCTGATTTGCAAGACATTTCCAAGTGAAGGAAATGAGGTGTTACTTTTGATGGAGTCATTATTTTGAGCATTTACTATTACTTTTTTAAAAACCCTTACCTTCTATCTGAGAATCAATATTGTGTATTGGTTTTATGGCAGAGGAATGGTAAGGGTTACACAATTGGGGTTAAATGACTTGGCCAGGGTCACACACAGATCAGGTTTGAACCCAGGACCTCATCTCCAAGCCTGGCTCTCATTCCACTGAGCCACCCAGCTGCTCCCTCTACCTTTACTTTTTGCCAGGAGCTACATTTCATTGAGAAGTAGAGGAGTCGTTCCCTTCCTCCTGTCTTTTTTCTCTGATTCTCTACCCATGCTTTTGCCTTGAGATCCTAGAACGTATTCCCTAGAACTGAAGCTCATCTGCTCTTTTCTTTCTCTGGTTGGTTTCTTCTCCCTATTGTTATAACCTTTCAGTAAAAATATAGAGCTTTTTCTTTTTCCACAAAGGGAGGTGCAGCCTTTTATGTTGTGCGGCTGAAGGATGGAATTATAGAAATGAAGGGAGGGAAAAACACATCGCTGGAGTTTCCCCACATGAATAGCTCAGGCAGCTCATTCATTCCTAGCTCTGAATGGAAAGGAATTGGTCCTTCAGTGTGCGCTGGGTAGGCTCGAGGGGTGGGAAAAGGACAAACCTTTGGCCTTTTTGTCTATCCCTGGTGGCCCAGAGACAAGGCAGACACCCCCAGTACACCTGGGCACAGTCAGCACTTAATAGATGCCTGTGAATTCACTGATTGCTTTAGAACTGGAAGGGATCTCAGTGGTGGAACTCTCTCATTTTGTAGATAAGGAAACTGATGCATAGATTAAATGACTTATCTAAAGTCTCAGCTTTAGCAGAGCTAGGATTTGAACTCAGGTCCTTTGGGAGCTGCGTGACACAGCATAAAGAACTGTGACTCCTTGATTCTAATCACATGGCTGACATCTATGCGACCTTGGGCAAAGAAATCACTTTTCTTCCCTGAGACTCTCTTTCCTTTCCTGTAAAATGGGTTGGCCTAGAGAGCCTCTTCTTTTAGCTCTAAATCTGTGATTCTCTGGCTCCAAGTCCAGAATTATTTCTACTACAACACTCTTTTCTCATTGGTAGTATTGATCTCCTGATTGACAGACAGGCTAGTCAGCACCTTTGTCATCATTAAAAAGGAACGCTTAGGGGCAGCTTAGTAGCCCAGGGGATAGCGCACCAGACCTGGGTTCAAATCTGGTCTCAGATCCTTCCTAGATGTATGACCCTGGGCAAGTCACTTAACACCCATTGCCTAGCCTTTGCTGTTCTTAGAATTCATACTAAGACAGAAGGTAAGAATTTTGTTCTTTTTTAAAGGAAGAATTCTTACCTTAAAGCTTCCTATAAGAAGGTTCTGGGAGCCCCTTCTTGATGAGATGGACAGACAAGAAAAAGAAAGACTGGCAGACTCTCTGAATGAGAAAGACTCTAGTTCAGTGATTCCCAAAGTGGGTGCCACTGCCCCCTGGTGGGTGCTGCAATGATCCAGAGGAGTGGTGATGGCCACAGGTGCATTTATCTTTCCTATTAATTGCTATTAAAATTAAAAAATTAATTTCCAGGGGGCTAAGTAATATTTTTTCTGGAAAGCGAGCGGTAGGCCAAAAAAGTTTGGGAACCACTGAGTCTAGTTTCTTTGCCAAGAAAACCCCAAATGGGGTCATGAAGAATTGGACATAAAGAATTGGGGGCTGATCCAGCCTCAGGATGGTTTGGACTAGGGGGTCTCTGAGATTCTCAGGGTCAGCGACATCCCACGTTGTGGCTGGAAGGCTCGATGGTAAGCAGCCTTCTTAGCTCCTTCATTCTGTTCCATTTCATTTCAACTTACTGTAGTTGTCAACAGCATCATCCAAAGAGAATCTTTGTGGAGGGAATCAATGGTAATTAAATGAGATGGTATTTTTAATACACATCCTTCCAGTAGCCCAGATTTTGTGAACCATAAAGCAAAGAAGACTAACCAAAGAATTAAAGGCAATTTGGGTGGTTTCTGTAGTCCATTAGAATGTATGAGGAGCATTTCCTATTTTGTCTTTGTAGCCTCAGATGCGGCACAGTGCCTGGCACATCATCATTTCAGTGAGCACATAGTAAGCCAACACTTATAGGATTGGTTGTTCCTGTTGAACTCTGCTCTGGACCATGACTAAGAACATTCAGTTGTTGAGGGATCTATTCTTGTCTTCAGACCAATAATTTATAAAAAGGGAAAAAAGGTTCAAGAGATGGTTTTAGTTCAGTCCTCCAGTGTTACTGCTCTGCCTATACAAAGTTTTGATCTAAAGATTGAAGTGGATCTAAACACCACACCAAAGGTTGTCTGAACTGAGAATTATCTCATGCCCCCTGGCACTACACCCACATCTGACAGGTACCCTGGACCACAGTTGCCACGGAGGGGAAGTCAGAGATGGTTCAGAGTGTCCACACAGTTCTAGTGAGATTCAGGGAGTCACATCATTGTAGGGTCAAGACGTCAGAAAATGACAGAAATATAGCCATCCTGGGGCAGACTCAGGGGCCATCTAGTCCTGGAGTCTGTCTCTGATAGTTTATTTATCTCAAGGGATAATTTGAGGGTGGTCACTTGTCATGTTTGATGGTGTCAATCCCAGAGATTCTGAATGTCCCTCAAACTTTGTGGATCTGCTTTCCATGAATTTATTTACTTGCTTCTTGAAACTTTGGAGGTTTAGAACAAACCGTTGGAATCTTGAGTTCCATTTACTATCTCCTTGTGTTAGGTAAAACCTGGAATCATGGGATTGATGATCTAGAGTTAGAAGGGACCATATAGATGAGGAAACCTAAATGTTTCAAAAATGATCTCTTGGAAACTCCAGCAGGAGCTCCCCATTCCTCATTATTTGGATACTTTTCCAATCTCTTCTATAAACTCTCTGACCTTCATCTTCTTGAAAGAAGCTTGTGTTTTGAGGAATTACTTTGTAGCCACAATAGCACTTTAATGCAATGCCTGGCTCCTAGGTTTTGTTACTTTTTAGTTGTTTCCATCATTTCTGAGTCTTTGTGATCCCATTTGGGGTTTTCTTGGCAGAGAGACTGAAATGGTTTGCCATTCCCTTCTCCAGAGGTGTTATTTATTTTCTGTTGGCACGAATAGGTTTTATTTATTTGATGTTTACATTAACTTATTTGTGAGATACACATTTCAAATCTGGCTTCAGACACTTACTGGGTGTGTGACCCTAGGCAAGTCACATAATCCTGTTTGTCTCAGGTTTCTCATCTGTAAAATGAGCTGGAGAAGGAAATGGTAACCACACCAGTATCTCTGTCAAAAAAACCCTAAATGAGGTCATGAAGAGTTGGAGACAACTGAAAAAAAGGACTGAATAGATCTATCTCAGCCTACTTTTTTGCAGCTGAGCAGCATGATGCATAGAGTAGCATGCTTAGAGTCAAGAAAACTCCTTTTCCTGAGTTCAAATCTGGCCTCAAGCACTTACTGATTTTGTGATATTGAGCAAGTCCCATAATCCTATTTACCTCAGTTTTCTCATCTGTAAAAGGAGCTAGAGAAGGAAATGGCAAAACACTCCAGTATCTTTGCCAAGAAAACCCCCAAAAGGGTGAAGAAGAATTGGACACAAATGAAAAATGACTAAGCAATGACAAAATGCATATCTGGGGCCATTAGACAGTGCCAGTCGAGTGCTGGGCTGGAGTCAGGAAGATCTGAGTTCAAATCCAGCTTTAAGATACTAGATATGTGACTGTGGAAGAGTCATTTAACTTCTGTTTCCCTCAGTTTTGTCATCTATAAAATGGGGATAATAATAGTACCTACCTCCTAAAGTTGTTGGGAAGATCTAATAAGATTATAATTGTAAAATGCCTCCTTAGCATAGTGCCTGGCATGTAATAAACACTATATAAATGTTAGTTATTTTTATTATTAAATGAACGAATGAATGGAGTGTTATTTTTTTGAACAAGATGGATAGATGTAGGCTAGATGCTAATACAATCAGGTCATTTGGAAACTTTTGGAATGGCTGGACCCAAAGAACGATTATTAACGATTCAGTGCCAACTAGAAAGGAGTTTGTTTGTTTTTTTAAAACAAACTGTTACTTTCTGTCCTAGTAACAACTCTAAGACAGAAGGGCAAGGGCTAGACAAATTGGGGTTAAATGACTTGCCCAGGGTCACACAGCTAGGAGGTAGCTGAGGTCAGATTTGAACCCAGGTTCTCCGGACTCCAACCTGACGCTCTATCCACAGAGTCACCTACCTGCCCCTAAGTGAGATTTTGAATGGAATGCCCCAGGGGTCTGTGGCAGATTCTGTGCTGTTGATATTTTTTTCAAAGACACGGATTTAGGTATAAAATATCACAATAGCAAACTTTGCCAATGACACAGAGCTGAAAAAGCGAGCATACATATAAGTTAGCAGGGTCTTGATGGGCTGGGACACTAGACTAGTCAAATAAAGTGAACTTCTGTAAGGATTACTATCATGCTTGGGTTTAAAAAATTGAATATCAGTGCAAGAGGTATGACTGAGAGAGATCCGTGTGTTTTGGTGGAAGGTCTTGTCTGAAGAATTGAACTGGATCCATAGAAGGACAATCAGAGGGAATAGCCCTGACTTCTTGCCATATAAAGATCTATTGAATGGGGCAGATAGGTAGAAGAGTGGAAAAAATGCCAAGCCTGGAGTCAGGAGGTCCTGGGTTCAAATCTGGCCTCAGATACTTCCTAGTTGTATGATCCTGGGCAAGTCACTTAACCCCAATTGCTTAGCCCTTGCCCTTCTTTCTATCTTAGAGTTGTAAGACAGAAAGTAAGGATTTTTTTTAAAGGGTCCAATGAAGGTATTTGGGCCATTTAACCTGGAGAAGATGAGATTTGGGAGAGGAGTTAAAGAGTGGGAAAGTGATCACTTTCTTTCTTTCTTTTTTTTTTTTTTTAAAAACCCTTATCTTCCATCTTGGAGTCAATATTGGATACTGGTTCCAAGGCAGAAGAGCGGTAAGGGCTAGGCAATAGAGGTTAAGTGACTTGCCCACGGTCACACAGCTAGGAAGTGTCTGAGACCAGATTTGAATTCAGGGCTTCCCATCTCTAGGCCTGGCTCTCAATCTGCTGAGCCACCCAGCTGCTCCTTGATAACTAAAATAAGTGAAGGAATGACACAGGAATTCTACTTATTCTTCATGACTAAAGACCAGACTAGGAGCAGTGGATGAAAGGGCCATAGGGATGGAAGGAAGATATAGGGTGGATGAAACACTTCAAGAGGCACATTTAATGAGAAAATACTTCCTGGTCATCTGGGCTATCCAAAAATGAACTGGGATTCCTTGGGAAGTCATGGACCTCCATGCTGGAGACTTTCCTTCAACGGCCGGTGATCATTTGACCGGTTTGTCATATGTGATACATTGAATAAACTCCCACAGTGCCCTATTATCTCAAGGATCAAATAGAAAATCCTCTTAACATTCAAAGCCTTTCATAGCCTGGTCCCTTCTTATGCCATGGTGTTGGTGCTTCGTTTTATGCTACCCGGAGCAGCGTTGGCCTGATGACACGAGTCTTAGATCCTTGGCACTCTCTCTTGTGTGCTGGCCAAGCTCTTCAGCTCTCTCAGGGGAGGCCAAATCAAAGGGATTGTTAACACCAGCCTAAAGAAGCCTCAGGAAACAAGATGATCCCTAGCAACTTCTCAAGGGGAAAAAATGGCATAGGCTAGGGCTTGGTTCTGTTGAAGACTGTGGCTCAGATTCTAGTCCAATCCTTCTAGGAGATGGGTAAAAAGCCTAATCTTTCTAGGCATCTCCTTATGTCGCAGACTTAGCAAACCTCAAGATCTACATCTATATCCACATCCATATCTATATCTATATCTATAACTATATCTATATCCATATCCATATCCATATCTATATATATCTATACCTATACCTATACGTATATCTGTATCTATATCTATATCTATAATCTATATCTATATCTATGTCCATATCTATATCTATATCTATATCTATACCTATACCTATATCTATATCTGTATCTATATCTATAATCTATATCTATATCTATGTCCATATCTATATCTATATCTATATGTGTGTGTGTGTGTGTGTGTGTACAACTGGGGCTTGAGGAAACCCAAAGAAAGCTAACTTCAAGGGAATGGAGATACTACCATAGACAAGCTAAATGAACACATTGGGAGTCTTTGGTGTGAAGACAGAAAGACAGAAAGAGTTAAAATCACAGAAAATATGGACAGGATGACAATGGATGTGTTCTTCAAACCCCAAAATTCTCATTTGCTCATTCATTCACCCAGAATAACAGAATTTCAGAATTGAGTAGGACCTCGGTGGCTTGTGTATAAGGCCTGGGAGCCTCACCTTTACTCTTGCCTTTTGTTTTAATAGATCTTATTAAATTTAATAATTATTATTATTTTTGTTAATATTAATTTAATTAATGTTAATTTGAAATTTTAAAATCCACATTTGTGATTCCTACTCAACTAAAAAAGAATCCTCATTTGTCAAGTCAAGAAACATGTATTAAGCACCTTAGAGTTGCCAGGCACTTCGCCAAGCCCTGGAGATGCAAAGAAAGTGTAATGTAGAGGAGATGGCAGAATGGAATAACAAAAGGCAAAAAATAGTCCCTGCTTTCCAGAAGCCCACATTCTAATGGAGAAGGCCATAGGCACACTATGTATAACCAAGATATATATTGGGTAAATTTTACTAGAAAATGCTTCCGGGGGCAGCCTGGATAGAGCCAGGCCTAGAGACAGGAGTTTCCTGGGTTCAAATTTGACTTCTGACACTTTCTAGCTATATGACCCTGGGCAAGTCACTTAACCCCCATTGCCTTGCTCTTACCATTCTTCTGCCGTGGAACCAATACGCAGTACTGATTCTAAGATGGAAGATACATTTTTCATTTAAAGTCATTTAAAATTACTTAAATACCAGGAACTGATTTTATACAGAAAGGGAAAAAAAATTCCAGTCCTAAAGGCCACAGTCAGAAAGATATAGGATGTGAAGAAGAAAAAGTTAGATCCTCTGTCCCTTTTCTGACCTCTTTCTAGGCACCCACCCAAAGCCCTTTGCCGGAATACAGTCCATCCTGGGTGTGCCCAATTCATGCCCTTCGAGGATCTGCTGACGAGGGGTTCATATGGGTCACCTCCTGATCTCAGTTCTTATTTCCAGTTCAATGCCCTCAGCTGGTGCTGAAGGATACCAGGGGTCACCCTCGTGCCACCAGCTGTTCACACAGAGCTATCGTAGAGACTTGGGAGACAGGGACATCTTGCAGTGAGAGTGGGAAGATTTGGTTCCTCTGTCTCTGAATCACTGTGTAGCCTCATAGTGCCATGAACACTGGATTTGGAGTCAGAGGACTTGGGTTTGGAGCTTCTGATAAGAAAAGAGGTTCTTTAAAAATTTACAGTTTGCTAGCATGGGAAAAGAACAACATTATACACAGACTAGAAAATTCCAAATTCATGTCAAGTAAATGCAAAGGGTGTCGAGGGTAGTTGGAAAACTCTAACCATGTGCTAAATCAAGAGGACTTCATAGAGGAGGTGCCATTTGAATTGGACGTTGAAGGGAACTAAGAATTCTAAGAGAAAGAAGTAAGAAGAAAGACTATTCCAAACATGAGGGACAATTGCCTGTGCCAAGACAGCGAGGAAATGGATCGCAGAATTCAGGGAACCTCACAGTAGGCAAGTTTAGCTGGAACATAGAGAGGTAAGAGTGTATGATGGGAAATAAATCTAAGAATATAGAATGGGGGCAGTTATGTGGCACATAATAGTGAATAGAGTGCTGGGACAGGAGTCAGAAAGATTCTACTTCCTGAATTCAAAGCAGTTCTCAGTCACTTCCTAGCTGTCTGACCCAGGGAAAATCACTTCACTCTGCTTGCCTCAGTTTCCTCTTCTGTACAATGAGCTAGAGATGGAAATATCTCTGCCAAGAAAATCCCAAATGGGGTCACAGAGAATTAGACATGACTGAAATGGCTAAACAACATCAACAAAGGAATAGGGAGGAATTGTGAAAGGCTTGAATGTCATCCAGAAGACTTACATTTTCTCCTAGAGGCAGTAATGAGCCACTGGAGCTTCTTTAGGAAGGGGCCTATTTGATTTATCTAAATTAAAGCATTTGCCCTCACACACCTGTGCCTTAGGAATACCTCTAGGCCTCAGTTTCCTTATCTGTAAAATAGGAGGGCAAGACCAGATAACCTTCAAGGTTCTGTCCATATCTAAGTCTATGATCTCATCTCTACTGTATACTAGCTAATCTTAACTGTACTTACTTATTTAAACTTTCCTAAGTAAGTGAATTTAGAGAACTGGCTTCATATTTCTCTGTAAATTGAGATGGCTGGACTCAATGATTCCCAAAGTCTCTTCTAGATCCAATAATCTAAGAATCAATTTCCTCATCTGTAGTTTGAGAGGGTTGGCCTATACCAATATAGGACTTCATATGGGATCCCTGAGATACCTTCCAGGTTCAATGTCTAAGATTATTAAGTCATAGGTGTCCGTATCTTGGTTTCTCCATCTAGTGTGAAAGCCTGGGGGCCATGCCAAAGAATGCAGTTAGGATGAGAACCAGAGGCTCTATCCTGAGTCTAGTCAGGAGATCCTCAAGACCCTCATTCCTTTCAACCATAAACTGTAGAAAAATAATGTGATGTGGAAAGAACATTGATTTTAGAGGGATAGTTAGGTGGCCTAGTGGATAAAGGACCAGGCCTTTGTTGGGAGTTGGGAGGACCTAGGTTCAAATCTGGCATCAGATACTTCCTAGCTATGTGATCCTGGGCAGGTCACTTAATTCTAATTGCCTAGCTCTTGCCACTCTAATGTCTTAGAATGTAGTAAGATAGAAATAAGGATTAAAAAAAATTGCTTTAGAATTCAGATCTTGAATGTAATGGACTTCTCTAATAGCAGCAATGCAATGGTCCAAGACATTTCTGAGGGACTTATGAGAAAGAACGCTATCCACATCCAGAGAAAGAACTGTGGGAGCAGAAATACAGAAGAAAAACAACTGCTTGATCACATGGGTCGATGGGGAAATGTTTGGGGATGTAGACTCTCAAAGATCATCCTAGTGCAAATATCAATAATATGGAAATAGGTCTTGATCAATGACACATGTAAAACCCAGTGGAATTGCTCATTGACTATGGGAGGGGGATGAAAGGAGGGGAGGGAAAGAACATGAATCAAATTATGTAACCATGGATAAGTTTTCTTAATTAATCAATGAAAAAATAAAAAAAAAATTCAGATCTTGACTCTGCTACTTACTACTTCTGTGGCCACGGATAAAATCACCTCACCTCCCTGGGCCTCAGTTTCCTCCTGTGTAAACTGAGAGGGCTGGACCACATGCTCTTTAACCTCCCTTTTGGCTCCAAATCCTATGATTTTATGGAGAGGGTAGGAGTTGATATGAGCATAATTAGCTAATGTCAATGTAAGGCTTTGAAGATGAAAGGGTTGTAAACATGTTAATTAGGACTCTTATCTGGACGTGTCACCTCCCATTCTCCCTTGCTACTACAGGGCCCCTCTCAGCCTCTCAAGTATGTGCAGAGATTTCAGGTCAAGAATTAATCCTAACAGGGGAGTACTAGCAGAGGCTAGGTTCTTCAATCTGAATTTTGGGCCCTTTCTGATAACTGTTTTTTATCTGTTAACCAATTTCTATCTGTTTACAAATTCCATGTAATTTAGCAGACAACATAAAGAAAAGGGAGTGAGTGAACATTTTCCCCCAGACTCTCTTTTTTTTTTTTTTTGTTTTAACCCTAATTGCATTTTAGAATCAATATTGATTCCAAGGCAGAAAAGCTGTAAGGGCTAGGCAACGGGGGTTAAGTGACTTGCCCAGAATCACACAACTAGGAAGTATCTGAGGCCATATTTTGAAACCAGAATCCATCCCAACTCTAGATCTGGCTCTCAATCCACTGAGCCACCTACTTGCCCCATCAGTAAATTCTCTTAAAAATAATGGTTGGACTCCACTGGGACCAGGGCTGAGTTGCTAACAGGTGTGAAATATGTGTTGTATAATGAGAGTGATAATGAGGATGATAATAATAATGATCCCCTACATTTCTATAAGGCTTTCCCATACATTACTTCATCTGACCCTCACCACAACCCTGTGAGATAGATAGGACAACTATTATTATCTCCAAATTTATGGTGAGAAAACTCATTTTGGAGACAGTTATCAGCTTGCCCATGGTTATAGAGCTGGTAAACATCAGAGGAAGGACTAGAATCCACATTTTTGAGGGGTTTTGTTTGTTGGGTGTCTCTTAGCCAATATACCAGCACGCTATAATGGAAGGAATTCAATGATGCCACAAGGTGGTATTCTCAGTAGTGATAGCCCTCATCCTCCTCTTTCCCTCATGCCTTCAAATCCCTGAAATGTTATTTTTAGATTATGTATATATATATATGTATATATATGTATGTATATAAATTTCCATCACAGCCTTTTCCTCCATATGGCATTATACACACATGGGAGAAGAATTCTAGGTTCACAGATCTGGGCTAGAAACAAACTCAAAAACCATTTAGGGGACAGCTGGGTGGCTCAGTGGACTGAGAGCCAGACTTAGGGAAGGGAGGTCCTGAGTTCAAATGTGGCCTGAGACACTTCTTCACTGTGTGACTCTAGGCAAGTCACTTAACCTTCATTGCCTATCCTCGCCCTTACTGCTCTTCTGCCTTGGAACCAATACACAAGTATTAATTCTAAGACAGATTTAAGGGATTATTTTTTTAAATGTATCTAATTCATTCCTCTCATTTTACACATGGGCAAATTGATGGAACTTGTTTGATTTATCCAACAACTAGTAAGTGTCAGACACAGGATTTGAAGGGTCTTCTGACTACAATCATTGGTCCACTCTACCAAGAATTCTCAGCATGTAGAATCCAAAAAGTCTTTTTTTTTTTTCTTAAAACCCTGACCTTCCATCTTGGAATCAATACTGTGTATTGGTTCCAAGGCAGAAGAGTGGTAAGGGCTAGGCAGAGGGGGTTAAGTGACTTGCCCAGGGTCATACAGATAGGAAGTATCTGAGGACAGATTTGAATCCAGGACCTCCCATCTCTGGGTCTGGCTCTCAACCCACTGAGCCAGTTAGCTGCCCCCTATGAATCCAAAAAGTGTTGACCTACTAAGCCAGGAATCTTTAACGTAGGAGCTGTGAACTTTTTTTTTTTTAACATTTTGATAACTATATTTCAATGTATATCTTATGGATTTTATTTTACAGATTTTTTATTTATGGATCTAAAAATCATTATTCTGAAAGAGGGTCCATAGGTTTTATCAGAATTCCAGAGGGAGCCATGACCCAAAAGGTTAAGGACCCCTTTGATCTAGGAATTCCAGTGAAACCAGCCCAAGGGAAGTGCTATTCATTGGAATGGACTAGCGAGGGAGGGCTTTATCAAAGGGTAACCAGTGTGTGTTTCAGAATGGTTTCAGAATACTCCTGCCAGGGGCAGCTAGATAGCACAGTGGATAGAGTGCCAGGCTTGAAGTAGGGAGGACCTGGGTTCAAACCTGTTCTGAGACATTTACTCGAGATATGACCCTGAGCAAGTCACTTAACCCCAATCACCCAGGTCTTACTGCTCTTTGGTCTCAGAATTGATAATTAGACAGAAATGAAGGTTTAAAAAAGAAAGAACACTCCTTCCTAAAGTTGGTGATAGCCATGCTATCACACACCGCTTGATGTTTTTAAAAGTCACCCACCTTGAACCAGAGAGGAAGGAGCCAACAAAGCTTCCGCAAACCCAGATGGTCTATGATTTAATGTTGAATTCAGAGAGACTCGGGCTCTAGTATTCAGAAAAACCAGGCCCAAACAGGAAAAAACAGGGGGGCACCTGTAACTTTATCCCAGAGTACTGAACTCAGAGGACTATGCCAGGTGGTCGGCACTGCACGAGATGCCGGGAGAACACAAGTACAAAACCGAGACTTGCCGTGATCTCATGGATCTCCCATTGTATAGATTTAGATTCCATCTAGCTTCAAATGAAAACAACGACTCTGCAGGCTTTGTTTATTTTTCTAGCTTTTTTTTTCCCCCTTCGTCATTCTCCTTCCATCTTTCTCTCCTCTTTTGTGGCTGATCTAAGAAATGGTGCCTTCCATCGTTTCCTGTTAAGAAAGCAACCCAACCAGTTAGGGGTTTTGTTAGAGGGCTCCCTCTCCAAGCTGGATGTGAAATGAGAGCAGACATGTTCATTAGCGAAGGAACAGGAGCGGACAGGGTCACGCTTGGGAAGGCTCCTGGACAGGCTGTTTCCAGTTGCAGTTACTTTAGTTCCGGTTGTCATCCCTTTGCTCCCTGTTGGCAGCCAGTAAGGACACCCCTTCCGTGTGAATCCCTCCTGTGGGCATGTCCAGAGCAGCCCTCTCTCTTCTAGTAAGTGCTGCTAGACAATCCTCCAGTCTTTGTCACGCAGAGAATAGGAAAGGGCTCTTCTGTGTCTCTTTGTTCTCTCTCTCTCTCCTTGTGGAGCAAAGGCTTGGCCAGTGGCGATCAACAACCAGCTTTGGAGCTGGCAGACATCTTTGACTTTTAAAAAACAAACAAGCTTTGGAAGAGAACTCTCCCTGCTTTTTGTTAATGAGCCTCCCAAGAATTCTTGGCCTGTCTTGAGCTACTGAGATCTTGGAGGCAGGGAGTTAGAAATGAGGGGTCAAGTTTCTAGAGAGAAAATTTTTCCATCCATTAAAAAAAAAAAAAAGAAAGCCCTTAAAGGGCAGCTGGATAGCTCAGTGGATGGAGAGCCAGGTCTAGAGACAGGAGGTCCTAGGTTCAAATCTGGCCTCAAAGGCAAGTCACTTGACCCCCATTGCCTACCCATACCACTCTTCTACACAGTATTGACTCCAAGATGGAAGGTAAGGGTTTTAAAAAACACACAAAAAACCCCCCTTACCTTCTATCTTAAAATCAGTACTGTGTATTGGTTCTAAGGCAGAAAAACAACAAAGGCTAGGCAATGGGGGTATTAAGTGACTTGCCCAGGGTCACACAGCTAGGAAGTATCTGAGGCCAGATTTGAACCCAGGACTTTCCATCTCTAGGTCTGGCTCTCCATTCACTGAGCCACCCAGCTGCTCCCTTCCATCCGCTTTTAATATGATTCCCTATGAGTGTGGACCCAGGGAGGCACGAGTAGGAGTGAGAGTCAGCAGAGTAGAAAGAGGACATTTCTCTAGTTCTCTGTGGCTGTAGGGTCTTGTCTGATGAAGCCCCGAATGATTCTCCTGTATCTTCACTCCTAGCTGTTCCCCTCCTCACCCACCAGTCCTTTGGAATGTAACATCTGAGGCTGGTTGGGTCCTTATTTCCTTTTTATCTTATTTTATCCTGTCCCAGCTCCTAGAACCATCAGTTTAGAGCTGGAAGGGATCTTAGAGGATGCTTGATTTCAGTTCCCTCCTCTTCCAGAGAAGTGACCTTTCATGGGATCCTAGACTAAGACAAAGAAACGGCAGCTCAAAGAGTTGGAAATGACTTGCCCGGGGTCCAGAGGGCAACAGAGTCTGGATTTGAACCCAGGTCTTCTGACTCCAGTTTCAGAACCCTTTCTCCTTTGATTCTGCCATTTGCTTAAACGGCTTGCTGATGCACCCTGAAGATTTTCATTCTATTTCTGGGCCAAGCCTCAGCCAATGAGATCACATGAAATAGAGGAAAAGCTGAAGAAGAGGCGAGGGGGGAAGAGGGAAGGGAAAGTTGTCGGGTCAGAGTTGTGACATCCTCGTATGTTTACCCGAGCAACAGTTACCAAGCATGACAAGCAGCTCGTGGATGATGATGAACCACATTTTTTTTTTTTTAAGTACAGCAGCTGTAAAAGAAAAAGAGGAGGGAAAATCCCCTTGAGGTTCTGCCCTTACTTGTACAATTACAGTAAATCAGCTCTGCTGCTAGTCTGGGCAACGCTGGCTCCTTCCTGCCTGATGGCACAAAGTGCATGGAGGCCTCTCAACCTGGTTCAAGGGCCGGTGAAATGATGGCGGCTTGCTTGGGCACGGCACCGGAGCTCTAGAGGGGGAAGGGGCCTCGGGGGCCACCTAGTCCAACCCCCGTGTTTTACAGATGAGGAAACTGAGGCCCAGGGGGCTTAAGTGATTTTCTCCGGGTCACACAGGTAACAACTGATCACAGAGAAAATTTGAAAGGCAAGGTGGTGTAGTAGAAAGGGTAATAAATTTGGAGACTGGGGTTGAGTTTCAGGCCTGCCTCTTGTATGATCTTAGAGAAGTTCCCTACTTTTTCTGGGTCTCAGTTTTCACACCTGAAAGGGTTAGACTAGAAGGCTTCTGAGGTCCACTATCTTTAGGTCAACGATCTTTTGATCTATAAGATTTTCTATCTTTCTCAGAAAAAAAAAAAAAAACAACTCAAGCTCAAACTCAACTATCCACATGACTATTTGGGTGCTGTAGACAAGCGGTTTCATTATTCTGGGTCTTGCAGGATCACATTTTTTTTTTTTTTTTTTTTTTTTTTTAACCCTTACCTTCCATCTCAGAATCCATGCTATGTATTGGTTCTAAGGCAGAAGAGCAGTAAGGGCTAGACAATGGGTAAATTAAGTGACTTGCCCAGCTAGGATGTGTCTGAGACCAGATTTGAACCTATGACTTCCCGTCTCTAGACCTGACTCTCAATCCACTGAACCCCCCAGCTGCTCCATGGATCACAGATTTAGATCGGAAAGGGATCTCGGAAATGTGCCCAAAGTCATGGCAGTAGGGGCAGCTGGGTAGCTCAGTGGATTGAGAGTCAGGCCTAGAGACAGGAGGTCCTAGGTTCAAATCCTGCCTCAGACACTTCCCAGCTGTGTGACCCTGGGCAAGTCACTTGACCCCCATTGCCTACCCTTACTGCTCTTCCACCTATAAATCAATACACAGAAGTTAAGGGTTTAAAATTAAAAAACAAACAAAAAAACAAAAAACAACAAAGTCATGGCAGCAGGCAGGGGTGGAAATCAGATGTCTCAAGGAGAGGTGCACAACTCCACCTTCCCTCCTATGACAAACTTTGCCAAGACGCCTCAGAAGACTACGAGGACCCCAAAGGGATTATGGGCAATTCAGTTAAGGGCTGCTTTCTCCTAAAGGCGACTTAATAGTTTGATAGCCTCACAAGTTGTTTCCCCTTCTGGAGACTCTCCCAGGTTTCTGGAGGCCTTTGGCTTCCCCAACTACCTCCCTTCCTGGGTAGGGCTCTGGAGTAGGTCTCTGCGAGTGGGGCTGAGTTTTTTACTCATGAATTGGGTGTTCCTGAGCCTGAGAGCAAATTCCCACCCACAGACCCTAATTAGCAAATTCCTTTCATAGCAAGACTCTTTTATAGCTTCTTAATGACTTAAATGTTCATTCCCTGGTAAGATGTTTTCAGTTGTCCACTGTGGTCCTGGTCCTACTGAGTCCTGAGGATGGAATGTCATGGCTCTGATATGTGAGATCAAGGGGCGTTTGTGAGTGTTTACATCGTACTCTATCCCGCTCTAGTGTTTAACTGTATCAGGGTGCTAAAGTACCTCACCTCGGGTGCACTGTACGAGTGACAAAGAGCTTCACAACTGTGTGAATACACTTCAGAACAGGACAAGAGTGTCCAAGTGGACCTTGGCCAGTTGTCCAGAGTGATACGCCTATCAGGAAAAGAGAGGAGTAGGGAAATGATCTTAGATAAAGAGTTGGAAGGAACCTCGGGGGTCATCTTGTCTGACTCCTCAGTTTTACAGATGGGGAAACAGAGGCTCAGAGGGTTCTATTCAAAAAAGTAATTTCCATATAAAGAAAGGGTCAGTTGCAAATACATAATGGAAATCCACCACCCTGTTGGGGCAGAAGCAAAAGTTTGAATCTAGAATCAAAGGACTTGGGTTAGAGTTCTAGCATTGATGGTTATGAGCCTTTGGACCCTCAGCAACTCATTTCTCTTGATCTCAGTTTCCTCATCTGTAAAATGAGGGAGTTGTCCTCTGATCTCCAGAACTGGAAGACTTACAGACTCTGGATCTCTTCTCTTCGCACTGCTTTTCAGCTGCCTTCCTTCTTGGGGTTTGAGGAAGTGTGCTCTTAATTGTTTGAGGCTTGTCGCCAATGTTCTTCAAGCAGGTAGTGGTTAGCGCCTTTGTCTGTGCCTTACACGGGGCCCTCCAAGCAGACCAGTGTCTCTAGATCCACCATTACAGAGGAGTCATCTGGTGCTGCTCAGTAGCTCTTCAAATGGGAATTGTCTCATCGACAAAGAATGGCCAGATTGGCGGGGCCAATTCAAAAACTCATCACAAGGAGCACGGATGTTGTTTATAGTAACTTAGTAAGACTCTCTCTAAGGCAATGTGAGCTCCACTCTGATTCTCTTCACAGAAAATATTCTCTCCTCCAACTCCCTCCCCCCAGTGTCCAGAGTGCACCCGATTCCTTATTTGCTGAAACGTGTCTTTTATGGTGTAACCTGATCGCAGAATGCTCCCAATTCTCCCGCCCTCTTGCTTTTCCTCTCGTTTCCCCTTCATGGGCTCGTCTGCTCATACTTGAAGAATTAAACATATTACTATCACAAGCCATGATACAGAAATGGAATCCTCCAAAAGCATAGGTGGGAGGGACTCATCTGGCTCTGCGAAGTTGGACAACAATTTAGAAGGAGAGGAGGGGGAGGTGAGAGAGAGAGACAGACAGACAGACAGACAGACAGACAGACAGACAGACAGAGACAGAGAGAGGGAAAGATGGGGGGGAGAGAGAGACAGAGAGACAGAGGTAGAAAGACAGACAGAGACAGAGACAGAGGGAAAGATAGGAGGGAGAGAGAGACAGAGAGACACAGAGACAGAGACAGAGACAGAGA
>NC_058135.1:259140814-259156677 GCF_016433145.1 Gracilinanus agilis
CTGGGTGGCTCAGTGGATGTCCTGGGTTCAAATCTGGCCTCAGCACTTCCTTAGCTATGTGACCCTAGGCAAGTCACTTAACCTCCATTACCTAGTCCTTACCTCTCTTCTGCCTTGGAACCAACACATAGTATTTTTTTTTAAACCCTTAACTTCTGTGTATCGGTTCCTAGGTAGAAGAGTGGTAAGGGTGGGCAATAGGGGTCAAGTGACTTGCCCGGGGGTCACACAGCTGGGAAGTGTATGAGGCCAGATTTGAACCCAGGACTTCCTGTCTCTAAGGCTGACTCTCAATCCACTGAGCTACTCAGCTGCCCCCCCCCAACACATAGTATTGATCATAAGGCAGAAGGTAAGGGTTTAAAAAAATAAAAAGGTTCCATTAGACTAGGGCACCATTTCTCTATTATTAGATCACCTCTCATTTGTTGTTTGGTGGTCATCAAATCTTAGACTATGGGATCAGGCTATTGAGCTGGAAGGGGATTTAGGGGCCATCTAGTTCCTACTGTCTCATTTTTCAGATGAGGGCTTTTCCTTTAGCAGGGAAGGTGACAATCCATCTGTGCCTCCCTATCCCAACTGACTCTGCTCCATGTCCTTCTACAGATTTGCTACCAGGTTTCCATCTAATGTTCTGGGAGTCTTACTTATATGCTCTCAGTATTCTACAAATACCAATGGAGAATGTGATCTATCCATTTTTTATCCCTTCTTCTCTCCACATGACTGATCCACTGTTTTTCTAGTCGTACGTTTATTTGATTCTTTCCTTTATTCCATTTCTCCCATGTAGTTTCTTATTTAGAATGTTCTGTAACATGTCTATACCCAACTTGAATATCCCTGAAATGCTTTAGGGCTAATTTAAATGAAGGAATATAGAATAAGTTTCAAAATCCAATCCACTACAAATGTATTAAGAACATCCAAACTGTTGGGTTGGGAGAGGTGCAAAGATCCATTCAAAATGGTAGCTTATGATCTTGAGTTATGCTCTAGTTCACCAGGAGAGTCCTAGCTGGTTGATGACGGCACGTCCTCTTCTTCTACAGGTATGGATTCATAGAGGGCCATGTTGTAATCCCAAGAAAGACCCCCAGGTTTCTCTGTGCGGCCAATAACACTGGGGTGTATATCCTTGCCTCGAATACCTCTCTCTATGACACCTACTGCTTCAATGCCTCAGGTAGGCTGGTATTTGTTATTTCTCTTGCGTTCTTTGTCGTTTGAATGAAACGAATCGATAACCTTAGCTTAAAGAAGCCTGAGCTTAGAACCTAGTGGGGGTGAAGGAAGAACCTGAAAATGGGTTAGAGTCGAGAAGTCTAGCCAAATCATGAATGGAATTAGAGTGACTTAAACAGATATTCATCCAGGAACTACCATACACATGGCACAGTGCTGAGCACTTAATAGTTACACTAAATTCACCAACTTAACTCGGCAGATCTTTCTTAAGCTCCTACTATGTGCTAGAGCATACATCACCAATGAAAAGCCCCTGACGTCTAGGAGCTTACATTTTTCAATAAGTGAGGACAGGTACCTGGGAGGAAGAGCCAAGCAGGGCTTGGTAGGTGATGTCTGTGCCGTACTTTGAAAGCTACGGGTTTACTTTGCAGGTGGATTGTCTGGTGGGGTATAGAGAGCCAGAGAGAGCTCCGTCTTTACTGTTTGCTTTCTTGAGGTCTCTCTGAAGGGGCACTGGATGAAAGAGCAGCCTCTCTTTGCCCTAATTCTCTCTAGTCCAGCAATGCCCATTAAGTAGAAAGAAAGCCTGGCTAATGAGTTTTCATTATGGAAGAAGGGAGGGCAAACCTAATTGACTGTCTCTTGGGGTCATTGTCCTCCCTGGTATACCCATCACGTTGGGCCTAAGGAATGCTAAAAACACGTCCGACATTCTTTAGAGACAATTGGGACACAGAGTGTCAGCCTATCGAGTTTGGGGAAGTGGTCTGAACTTGGCCTTCCTTGGTCTGGGCGTTCTTGATGTCATATCAGGATAATCTCCCCTGAAGGAAGTTGAGGGGAGCTTCCAGCTCAAGCTAAAAATGCAATAAATCAAGTTGGGGGTTAGAGGCGACACGTGAAAACGAATGTTGCCAAGCCCCAAGACTGAGTGAGAAGGAAAGTTCAAAGTCCCATTTGGGGATATATTTAGCAAAATTTGTGATACAGGCAGAGCCAAGGTACTCGTTTGAAGACTTTAATAGAGCATTTGTGTTGTAGTTTTACAAAATATTTGTTGAACAGAGGAAACTGAAACATATAAATGGGTGAATGGCTTGAAAATCAAGGCTGAATTTGAGCCCGGCTACCTTGATGGGGAAGGGGAAGAAGTGAATAAGTATTTGTTTGCCAGCTTTTTATTTTTATTTTTAATAATTACATCATTATTAATAATATTAAACATATATTTGGTTTAATAATTATATCATTAATAATATTAAATATATTCATTTTAATAATTACATCATTAATAATATTAAACATATATTTGGTTTAATAATTATATCATTAATAATATTAAATATATGTTCATTTTAATAATTATATCATTAATAATATTAAATATATATTCATTTTAATAATTACATCATTAATAATATTAAACATATATTTGATTTGATAATTATATCATCAATAATATTAAATATATATTCATTTTAATAATTATATCATTAATAATATTAAATATAAATTCATTTTAATAATTACATCATTGATAATATTAAATACATTCATTTTAATAATTATATCATTAATAATATTTACTTTAATAATTATATCATTAATAATATTGAATATACATTTATTTTAATAATGTTGATTATATTATTAATAATAATATTAAATATATATTTATTTTTAGTAATTATATCATTGTTAATATTATGCAATATATATTTCTATTTATTTGATTATTATCTCATTTAATCCTGCCTACAACCCTGTGAAGTAGATGCTGTTATTATCCTCATTTGAGGAATATAAGGCAAACAGAGATTAAATGATTCAATGTCACATAGCTAGTGAGTATCTGAGGCTGAATTTGAACTCAGGTGTTCCTGACTCCAAGCCCAGTACTATATCCATAACGCCATCCAGCTGCCTTGATGGAAGTCTCATCTAGCTCTAAATCTGTGGTCCTGTGTCTTTATCTTTGCTATTTTCCGATGTAATTATTTTTATAATAGCCTAGGTACTACCTGGATGAGAAATCATACGGTATGCACAGTATGTAGTTTTAGGGTGGGGGAGGCTGGACTTGTAGTTTCATTGGCTCATTGAGCACAGATTTAAAGTTAGCAGGTATCTCAGAGGCCCACAGAGAGCCCCTGGGAGAAAAAAAAAGTTCCCTGCTCCAATAGAGATGCTCAGCTATTCTACAATTTATAATCTCAGAGAGGTCATCACCTGTCACACAGCCAGGATGCAGAGAGAGAGCAGTTGGGTTTTTGCTGTTGTTATTTTTGGTTAAATGAACATTTTTTGTTAGTTAAAAAGTCTCTCCTCTTGAGAAGCTCATGTGGGGAAGTCCCAGGTTTCATGGTTCAAGATATCAGCTAAACACAATGATGTGTTGACTCATGGCAATGGAAAGAACCAAAATCAGGTGTGAGATAACTAATTGACTAGCAAATAACACCAGGAGAAAAGCTTCAAATGGATCCGATTCCATAACAACACCAAATAAGAATCTGACTTATGTTTTCATAGCAAATATGAGTTCTTGTCAAGCCCTTAGACGGTCACTGGGAATCATTAACTAATATGATGCCATTCTTGGATCTTCCCAATTTAGTTGAGGAAAGAAATGTTAATGTAGTGGAAACTGAGTCAGAATCTCTGACTATTGCAATTGCCTCTCAGTTTTCATTTAACCTGTTATTCTTATTTTCATCATATATTTCTATCCCTGCAGAAGAATTTAGGCAAAACACTCTGTTCTATAAAACGCTGGATGCTCTATATACATGCTTGTGACATATTGTGTTTTAATATGATCACTTGGGAGGTAGAGAACCCTCCAAAATAGATGATGACAATAGACTTCACAATCTAGGGCACAAAGACCCCACCAGGCAACTTCCTCTCTTGGGAAGTTTCTGAAGGAGATTTCCCTGATGAGATCGGATCCCGGGTCTGCTCTTTACTACCCATGTGATCTTGAAAAAGTGTCCTCCCCTCTCTTGCCCTCATTCTTTAAAAACTCTATAAAATGGGAGGTCCTAGGTTCAAATCTGGCCTCAGACACTTCTTAGCTGTGTGACCTTGGGCAAGTCACTTGACCCCCATTGTCCACCCTTACCACTCTTCCACCTATGAACCAATACATAGAAGTTAAGGGCTAAAAAAAATCTATAAAATGTTGCTAATGAGATGATTTTTAAGATCTCTTCCATTTCTAAGATCTCAGCTGAGGGGTGGAGGAGGGTAGGTGGTCATTAGGAGGACTAAGTTGGAATGGTGTTGGGAAGAGTTGGGACATCATCAAATTCTAGAAGAAAGAGTAAGTCATGATGAAAATACTATCTTAACTGTTAACTTGTTATCTTAGTTAATTTTCCTAAAATGGGACTAGCTCTTGACTACTACCATCCTCAAGGATTTCAACGAAGCTGACCTTTTGCACTGTTCTCCTTCCTCACAGCCCCATTGGACAAAGAAGACTGCTCATCTGTCTCAGACATACCGAGTGCATTTGAAGGACAAGTCACCATAGGTACTATTCGTTCCCTTCTGATTTTTATTGTATGTTCCTATCCAAAGCATGAGCATCAAAGGTACCACTTGTTTTCAGTACTGTATCAAGATAATGGGGGCCAATTCATAGACGATGGTCCACTGGGATCACCAGCTCTTTTTATCTCTCTAGGTGGACCTAGTTTGTCTTCACTGGGAAAAGATTCTACTAGAATCTTTACCAGAACTTTGTGTTTATTTATATGTGTGTGTGTTTATTTATATGCAATTTATGTAGATGCAATATGTCATAGGAGAAGAAGAAGGACTAGTTTCCAATCCTGCCTCTAATACTACCTATACAAACGAGTAATATTAACATGTATGTTTTGGGGCAGCTGGGTAGCTCAGTGGACTGAGAGCCAGGCCTAGAGACTGGACATCCTAGGTTCAAATCTGGAGTCAGACACTTCTCAGCTGTGTGACCCTGGGCAAGTCACTTCACCCCCATTGCCCACCCTTACCACTCTTCCACCTAGGAGCCAATACACAGAAGTTAAGGGTTTAAGAATAAAACAAAACATATATGTTTCTAAGGCAGATTCATGGGGTATTTTTATTCCATTAAGGATGGATTACAATCTGGTTTCAGACATTCCTTACCTGTGTGACCTTGGGCAAGTCACTTAACCCCCATTGCCTAGCTCTTTTGTCTTGGAACTGATACTTAATATCAATTCTAAAATAAAAAATAAAAGGTTTTGATTTTTTTTTAAAAAAAGGATGGATTGTGAATCCCTTTTGGTGGAGGGAATTTATACAAAGGGAGTCCCCTACACTGACAAAATCACAAACAGCAGGTACTGAGGTGTATACCTGAATATAACTTTGCATATACAAATATACATACATGTGTGAATACACAAATAAGTGCAAACACCCACACCCATACACACAATACTTTTGAGGTCTACGTGGCCCCTTTTCTACCACCAAGTGCTCATTTAGCCATGATTGCTAGTCCTATGGTGAATGGAGCCTTTCTGCCAGTGCCAATATTTAGTGAAAATGCATTGACGATTTCAAACTTTTCCCCAGGCTTGGGGAATCACCGAGGGGAATCCAAAGCCCTGATGATACTTTCCCTCTCCTTCAGGCATTGTAAATCCTGACGGAACCCGCTATACCAAGAAAGGAGAATACAGGACGAATCCAGATGACATCAACTCCAACTACAGTCCAGACGACGATGTGAGCAGCGGATCTGCTGGGGAGAGGAGCACCATGGGCAGTTCCACCATCATCCAGACTTCGTACTATGATATAATGCCTACTTCCTTCTCCGACCACAGCAACGAGGACTTGGACCCCTCAGATTCTCCTGCAGTCACCAGTAAGGAGAAACCATCATTTCCATTTTCACTTGTCAAAGAAGCCCTAAGCTTCTTCATCTTGCTTGTGGGTAATTCTTCTGATCCCTCTCAGACAAGGGAAGATCCTTGTTAGAGATACTCTTCCTCCCTCTCTGGCTCTCCCTGCCAATATATAGCCTAGATTTACACCCAAGGCTTTAGGATTTGGATTCCTAAATGGGGACTACAGCACGGAGACCAAAAAGGAAATATGGTACATCGCTTTCATACACATCATTACACAAGTAAAAATGTTCGTAGTTGCTCCCCACTTTTTCCCTCGTCCCCTCTTTCACGACCAGAACAATATTTCACAGAATCTCCAAATTGGAAGCAACACAAGAGGTCATTTGTGTTGTGTGTTTTTCTAATAGAATATATAAATGCCTCAAAGGCATCTTGTACTTATTACCAGCACAGAGTCAACACAAGTGGTTGATAATTAACAAATGTGGGCTGGGTTCTGTTGAACTGGATCTGGGTCAAAACTGTAGCTAAGCAGGATTCTCCTTTATAATATTCCTGGAAAGTGGTCATCCAGCTTCTGGTAGAAGACCTCTCATTATGGAAAGCTTTCTTTCTTTGAGAAGACAAAGATTTTAGGATGGAAGGCAGCAGTCCCTTCACACAATCCTGGTGCATAGCTTCCTATTCTCTTTAATTCTGGCCATTTTTCCCAAGGTCTTATGGGAAGAGCCACAATAGGAGTTGTCTCCTTGGTACTTCATAGAATTACTAGTGACCATCTCCCAGGAAAAACAGAGAGTATGGATCACGAATGACACCGATGCTAATGAGCAGAATGACTTTCATAGGGTAGAAGAGGGGATGCCTACAGGGAGAGGCCACCAAGAAGAGTTATTAGGAATTTTCTCTTTTTTTTACTCTTACCTTCCATCTTAGAATCAATACTCTGTGTTGGTTCCAAGAAAAAAACAGTGATAAGAGTTAGGGAATGAGAGTTAAGTGACTTGCCCAGACTCACACAACTAGGAAGTGTCTGAGGTCAGATTTGAACTCAGGACTTCCCATCTCTAGGCCTGGCTCTCAATCCACTGAGTCACTTAGCTGCCTCCAGAATTCTGTTCTCTTGATGCTCCCTCTAAGCATTCTAAAATGAATAAATGGTGACGATGATGGTGATGATGACAACTAGCATTTGTATAGTGATTCGAGGTTTGCAACAACCCTGGGAACTAGTTGTGAAATTAAATGATTTATTATTCAGTGGAAAGTGAGCATTGTTAAATTTATTATTTATTGTTATGGTAAGAAAGTAACTAAGATTTAAGGCTATCAGGTCTCCTGGTTCTCCCTGCTTTCCCTAGTGCAGAAGGGGGCAATCAGTGAATTGGTGAAGGATGTTGAGACGGTGACATGCAAGAACTGAGTGAAGGAGTTAGAGGTATTTAATGTGGAGAAGACTTAGGAGAGACACGAGAGTATATTGGAGTGGCTGCCTCTAGGAAGAGGGATTTAGCTTTTCTGCTGGGCTACAAAGAGCAGAAAAAGGTAGGGATGTCAGAATGGGGCAGATCTGTCCTTCCAATCAGGGAAAACTTCCTAACAATGAGAACTGTCCCAAAGTGAGTAACAAATTCACACTCACTCCCTGAAGCAGAGACTGGATGACCACTTCTCCATAGAAGTAACCTACATATAGACAGAGTTTGACTCAGCGGACCTGTATAAGTGGGAATGAATATACATTCCCCAGAATTCCTTTAGCATTTCCCAGAGTTCCTTTTAATCTCTCCATCACATTTTGTATAGAGTTGGCTTTAACTCCACCTCTTGATCTCTTTTTTCCCCCTGCGACCATGGCTTCATTAGCTAGCTTTTTTTTAACTTTAGTTATTATTAATAAACTTCATAGTTTATTAGTATAATAGTTATTGTATATTAATTTTAATCTTAACAGATCTCAACACTTGCTTCCTTCCAATGTCAGATTCTGTGATTTGAAGAGAGGTAAAATAATCCAAAGTGTCCCTTAGGCTCACCAGAATAATTTTTAGGGAAACTTAAGTGACCCATAGTGGACTGAGGTCCCAAATATTGGAAAAGTCTGAGTTAGCTGAACTTATTCGATGATAATCGTTTTCTTCAGAAAGGACCTGGCACAGCAATGCTCTAGATAACTGACGTATAAATAACAAATAAGTTCTTCAGGAAGGAGATGACAGTGTAAAATAAAAAAGTTCTGCCTGTTGTTTTTGCCTGAATGGAGCAGGGTATGGGGAGAGCCTTCTATACTGCTTCTGACTGCTTAAATTGTTCGCTGGTACGACCAGAGAGAAGATGCGTGGTCGCCATGTTGGGCTTTTGTCTCTTGGTGCTTCCGACTGGTTGGGAAATATCTATCACTTTCTTTTGTCTTCTCTCCTCATTTGGCTACTTGGGACTCCTGATTACTGATTGGTTGAGAGTGAGGTTGATGAAATATTTTCTTAACTGAGAAATATTCAGTCTTAAGGCCATCTTTCTTTGGGCATTTGTGATGGACTCTCCTCCTGTGGTGGGTAGTTTTCTTCTTTACTTATACAAACTCTTAATGACAATAGTTTTGAGTTTGAGTTTGAAGGTTGTGGATCAGGCCAAATTTGCCAAACAATAGGGTGGAATCTTAATGGTAGATATATTCTTTTTTTTTTTTTTTTGGCCTTCCATCTTAGAGGCAATACTGTTTATTGGTTCTAAGGCAGAAGAGCAGAAAGGGCTAGACAATGGAGGGTAAGTGACTTGCCCAGGGTCACCCAACTAAGAAGTGTCTGAGGTCAGATCTGAACCTAAGACCTCCTGTCTCTAGTCCTGGCTCTCAATCCACTGAGCCACCTAGTTGCCCCCTGGTATATGTATTCTTGTGGTGAGGACCTTTTCCACTTTCTATGACTCTACCAATTCAGACAGTAGCAATAGCACTGTCTTTACATTCATACTCCTGAATGACTTTGGGGTGATAAGATTTGATTTTGCCCAAATTCAGAATGTAAACTGAGAGAAATTCCCCATGAATACATCCCCTACTGACCACCAAGTAGTTCCAGTTCTTCCCTATTTCCTACTATAGTTTAGTCTTCTTGAGAATTCAAACCACTTCGGTTCTGTTCCCAAGGATGGTGAATCTTCTAAGGGTTTTAATGCTGACTAAAGAAAAATAACAAGGTGGGGGGCAGCTGGGCAGCTCAGTGGATTGAGAGTCAGGCCTAGAGATGGGAGGTCCTAAATTCAAATCCGGCCTCAGACACTTCCCAGCTGTGTGACCCTGGGCAAGTCACTTGACCCCCATTGCCTACCCTTACCACTCTTCCACCTATAAGTCAATACACAGAAGTTAAGGGTTTAAAAATTAAAAACAAACAAAGCAAATAGTAAGGACTGAGAAAGGAAAAGTAGGTGAAGTCCTTATTCTTCAGGATCTTAAATGCCCTACTAGTTCAAATCTGGCCTCAGACACTTCCCAGCTGTGTGACCCTGGGCAAGTCACTTGACCCCCATTGCCCACCCTTACTACTCTTCTGCCTTGGAGCCAATACACAGAAGTTAAGGGCTTAAAAATAAATAAACAAACAAACAAACAAATAAATAAATAAACAGACAAAGGAATAAATAAAATAACAAGGTGGGCTATCTAGTGAGCAGCTCACCCCTTCCAAGACTGAGCTCCTTTTTTAAAATTTTTTTTAAAGCCTTACCTTTTGTCTTAGATTGATTCTGTGCAGGTTGTAAGGCTTCAGAAGAACAAGAAGGACTGGATTTGTCCAGAGTCACACAGCTAGGAAGTATCTGAATGCAGATTTGTACCCAGAACTTCCCACCTAGAGACCTGGCTCTCTACCCACTGAGACACCTCTTTACCCCGATCTCTCAGTTTCTTAAGCATGGCTCATTTGGAGATGTCAAATCATTAATGTCATAAGATTGAGGGATGGACCCATAAGATAATTTAATTTTATAGATGAGGAAACCAAGACATGAAGAGGAGGGTGTGACTTATCTAAATCCACATAGGTAGCGAGTAGCAAGCCAGTAAATCCCCGAGTTTGTGTTTAAGTGGCACTCCACTGTGCTGGGTTCTGAGATGCAAAGACCAAAAATAAAAGTCTGCTTTTGTATGATAAACTTCAGTATCCACACCAGGATTAGAACCCAGGACCTCTGCGTTTTTCAAAGCCACCTTCCACCAGGTGGTCCCATTATGCTTTGCCAACTCCCTTTCTTTGCTAACACCACCAAATGAGATCATAAGTGACCTCAAAGGGCTGGATTACTGTAAACTCATTCCCCTAACACACAACAGTCCTGGTAAAATATTTACTGAGGGGATTAGGCCAAAATGAAGGCCAAACTCATAACACATGCTCAATGGTAAACATTAGGTCTATAGTTTAGACTGGAGAGGAAGCATAATTTATTGCCCAACAGCAGCCACGTAGGGATGACTTGGCTTCCCAGCTCAGTTTTTTCTGACCTTGAGATGAAAGCAGGAGAGTGAAGAGATGAAGACTAGTTAGAAATAGTTGTATTGGGGGGTAGCTCGGGAGCTCCGTGCACAGGTTGCTGGGCTTGGAGTTAGACTCAACTTCCTGAGTTCAAATCTGGCATCAAATACTTACTAGTTGTATGACCCTGGACAAGTCGCTTAGCCCTGTTTGACTCAGTTTCCTCAGCTGTAAAATGGACTGGAGAAGGAAAGGACAAACCAGTCCAATATCTTTGCCAAGAAAACTCCAGATGGGGTCATGAAGAATCACACATGACTGAACAAAAATGTGGGTAGACTTTGGGTGGAACGGGATTCCTCGATTCTCCTATGGTTAGGCTAGCTAAAGGATATCTCGCTAGCTGAAGAGAAGAGAGGGGGATTGCTCATACAAAGAAGAACTCAAGAGTGACTGAGTGGTGTGGAAATGAATTAGGAGGCAGAAACTCTGGGTTCGGATCTCAGTTGTGACACTTTATCTTTGACCAAGTCATTTCGCTTTTGTGAAATGGGTTTTAATTACATCGACTATAAAATTAGGGGGCTGGTCTAAATAACCTCCACGGTCCCTTCAAATCTGACATTTAACTCTGAATAGGGTCTGCAATGTCACTGGTAATATCTAGATAGGTCATGCAGTGAATAGAGAACTGGGCTTGGAAGTCAGGATGATCTGAGTTCAAATCCAGTCTCAGATAACTTTTTATCTCTGTGACCCTGATCAAGTCATTTGATATCTGTTTGTATCAGTTCCTCATGTGTAAAATGGGGGCACACTGGAGAAGAAAATGGCAAACGACTCCAATATCTTTGCCAAGTTGAAAGTCCATGGGGTCACACAGAGTCAGGTATGACTGAGTGACTAAACAACTGAGACAAAGAGACTCTCTAAAAACAAAAATAATTCAGATTGTTACATAACACATTAAAGTTTGCAAAGGGCCTTCCTCATATAGTGCTTTGAGGAAGTGCAAGTATTATTCCCACTTTACAAGTGAGGAAACTGGGGTTCCTATTGTTTTAGCAACTTCCCTCACCTTTATGGCTAGATAGTTAGAAAGTATCTGAATCAGGATGGAAAAGAACGTGGGTGTTTTGGTTCCAAATCCACTTCTCTTTCTTCTCTCCCATCTTGCTCAAAATCAACTTCAACGGGGCAGCTGGGTAGCTCAGTGGATTGAGAGCCAGACCTAGAGACAGGAGGTCCTGGGTTCAAATTTGACCTCAGACATTTCCCAACTGTGTGACCCTGGGAAAGTCACTTGACCCCCATTGCCTACCCTTACCATTCTTCTGCTTTGGAGCCAATACACAGTATTGACTCTAAGACAGAAGGTAAGGGTTTAAAAAAAATCAACTTCAACATCCATCAAAAAGTAGAGGTCATGATTGCTGCATGAGTTCTGTCCTCAGTGGTCAGTGACAGTGGGGAAATCCAGTCAGTTTATTGATCTATGTAGTATTTAATCTTTAAGCATCTTTTCATCATCATTATTATGGATATTATCTTTGAGATGGCCATTCCGGAGAAAGTTTCTTAATGATCATTGGGACATCTTCAGAATGGAGGGATACGCTCTCATTGCGTTTGTTTTGGATGGAAGATCGTTGTCTGGTTTTGAAGGGAGGGAGGCTCATTGTCTGGCTTGCCCTTCCTAGTGGGAATGTTGAGGACCCATCATAGACACAAAATTGAGGATTTGACAGCAAGATGGCACCTATTTGTCCCCTTCACACAATTCATTTCTGAACTAGAGATAGAAAAGTTAATAATCATATTTCTGCTGTATGATAACATGGCGGTATAGTAAAGAAAGCATTGGGTTTGGTGTTGGGATGACCTGATTTCAAATCTGGCCTCAGACATTTCCTAGCTGTATGACCCTGGGCAAGTCACCTAACCCCTATTGCCTAGCCCTTATTGCTCTTCTGCCTTGAACCTGACACACAGTATTGATTCTAAGACAGAAGGTAAGGATTAAAAAAAAAAGTCAAGTGTTCTCTACATGAGCTCAGGCATTATTATTATCTGTAGTTTTAACAGAGCCATTCGATCCTTGCAAGAAACCTATAAGAGAAGCAGGGCAGGTAGGATTGTCCATATTCCCACAGAAGAGGAAACCGGGATGCTGAGTGGTGAGGTGACTCTCCAAAGACCAAACCATTGGCAAATAGCAGGATACAGGTCGTCTGATTCCATAGTCTACAACTCCCCAACTGCCTCTCCTAGCCAGGGGTCTTCTTTCGGTTTATTCCTCATGCACTGTTGGGTGAGGGCCACGGTGACTTGGCAGGGGATACGGCGGCTGTCTGGGATGGATTTGGGACATGCTAGAACTGTTCTCACGGGGGAATCCTGAAGGATATAGGATACCGTCTGTCTATTTTTTCTTGGCTATCCCATTTGTACCATGGCACGAATGAATGGCGGCAACTGGAGTTCTTCCTTTCTGAATGTTGATGCGTTTTTTTGTACTACTTCTGAAGTCTTCCATCTGCCTGGCATGGGTTTCTGTCCTTCTAACCCTTCCAGCTCCCCATCACCCCCCCTCCCCAAAGGAACTCAATGGCAAACTGAAAATGGAGAAACTCTTCTTTAGCTTGAATCCCAATTTTGCTGTATGTAGATGATTGTTTGACCCTATGCTCCATTCTGGTGAGGAGACATAAATTTATGTTGGCTGATCTGCATTCTAAGATATTCATTTGGTAGGGAAAATGGCATCTGATTACAACAATGTAGTAGAACTTGTGTTTCTGTCATCATAAGGAAATTCAGGAATTTTTCAAGAGATCATTGACAGCTCTGGCTTTTCTTTGCTCTGCCTTCCCCAATTTCCATCATGAGAGAGAGAGATTTTTAATAGAGAATGAATGTGATCTTGAGAAAGAACTCTAGCCCCCTGGTGTGGGGGCTCTACTAAATAACCGTTCTGTGATTGATTTTTTAACCACCCCTGTGCACTCAGAGACTCATCCCATTCCTGAAACAACAGCTCAGGAGCAGCATAATTGGATGTGGTCGTGGTTTGTCCATTCACCACCTAAGACTGAGTATCTCACAACAGCCAAGCCAGGTAACAAAGTCTTGTGTTTTATCAGTTGTTCCTATGGAAAATTGGACAGATGAAAGAAAATAGAAATTTATTTGCAATTCCTAAGCTTCCTTTTAAGGGTTCTTCACCTTTCCTGATGAGGAGACATAGCAATTCTCATTTCTGATTAATGGAGATGATAAGAAGTTCACCTAGAGTCTTTTTTTGTCTTTTCTCTAAGATATTAGCCCATGTATAATGGGAGAAAGGCCATTTTCATTCAAAAATGCATGGCTATGAGCTTCCTTTGGAATATGTCCTCTAGAAGATATAATTCTGAGACATTTGTCATCTGCTTTCTGCTGAGCAACTTAGATTCATAAAGAAAAAAAGGCAGTTCTGTATCATAGAACTAGCAGAGAATGGCTTTTCATCTTACAAGTATATAAACAATTTCATTGTGACACAGAGGAACTTGATTTATTATCCACCTTTACATCTCTATAAATACCCCTAAAGTTTAGAAAACACATAGAGCAGATGAGTTTGGAGATCTTTATCTGAAAAGGTAAATGGAATATGGCGAAATGAAGGTATAGCGTAACTTAGCTTAGTCAACTTCATTAAAGGAAGTGCCATTTGTTAGAGTATATTATCCATTTTTAGCAGAGAGGTAGCAAGAGAGGGGTAGATCTGGTATAAAAAGCATGATGTGTGAAAAAAATGTCTGTAGAAGCTTGTCTTTATAGGGCAAAATGTGTACTGAACATTTGCTTTCTGCCTTGCTTCTTCATGGGTCTTTCTAGGGTTCCCTCGGTAATTGAAATGAAGAATCTAAATGATCATCCTTTGGGATTTTATGGCTATTTTAGCTCTTCTCTTAGGTTTTGGTTTTATTCTGTTTTCTGATCTGGTTCTTTGGGGTCAGCAGGCTACAAAGGTGGAGAAGGACAGCCTTTATATACTTCTTAAATGATGGTCAAGGATCCTTTCTTCTGGTCTTGTCAATGGGCTCATCAGGTCATGATCTTTGCTTAGCATTCTTCCTTACTGTTCTCCTCTTTGAAATAAGAATCCTGATGACTCGCCATACTTTGATAATCACAGGTGCTTAATTAAAAATAGTTATCCATAATATTAAAGTATTTTGACTCTATCAGGGTGATTTTTCAGCATTTTCTATTTCTACCCATCTTTGTCTACCTGAAATTCTGTGTTGGGGTTATCTGGCTGCAAATGTTATCTATATCTTCATATCCAGGAGGATGCTGTTGGATATCATTGGAAGACCTTGCATAATTTGAAATCCAATGATGGCAATGCAAAAATAATACATGGGTTTCTGGGCTTTCCTTTCTTTTTTTTTTCTACCATTAAAATAATCCTCTTGAATCATTAGAATGAAGGTATGCACACAAAAAAAGCTGTTTTCTGGGAAGTAGCAAGTAGCAATTTCACCACTGATTCAAGCACCCTTATATCAGCTTTGACCAGCTCTAGTGGTACCACCCATGAGACAACAGCAGTGGAACAAGAAGATTCTGACTGGTTTTTACAGTGGCTCTGGCCTTCAAAACGTGAGAGGCAGCTGCACACAACCCCAAGGACAGTTGGTAATGGGCTCTGAACATCTCTCTTCATATACTTCTTGACAAGTTTCCATTGGTTCTTGTTGGTCTTTGAGGACGTTGACAAAGGCCATTCTCCTTTCTGGCCTCAAGAGCCTTTAAAAAGGTTAAGAAAAGATTTGTGAATCACTGATGGGGAGTAGGGGAGGAGGAGTTATCCTAAGGAGGGTTTAATAATCTTACTAAGCAGAGTTAGGCTATGTTTTCTGCTGTCTTCTAAAGAACTACTCTAGTATGATGGGATGCCCTGGTGAAAGATAGTTGTACAGACTGATGAAAGACATCTTTCTTGATAGCAGATGGGACTTTTGAATTTTGTTCTTGACTTCTACAAGATATCTTTTGTGACATTATAAGATATTAGGCTAATAGATTATTTATATTTCTTTTAAGATATCATGTTTTTAAGAAAAAATTTGGGGAGTGGAATCTTAAGTCCCTGAAGCAATTTGCTACAAATTTGAAAGAAAGAAAGAAAGAAAGAAAGAAAGAAAGAAAGAAAGAAAGAAAGAAAGAAAGAAAGAAAGAAAGAAAGAAAGGAAGGAAGGAAGGAAGGAAGGAAGGAAGGAAGGAAGGAAGGAAGGAAGGAAGGAAGGAAGGAAGGAAGGAAAAG
>NC_058135.1:259159482-259167904 GCF_016433145.1 Gracilinanus agilis
AAGGAAGAAAGAAAGAAAGAGAAAGGAAGGAAGGAAGGAAAGGTTGAGAAAATCTGTCTCTGTCAATGAGCAATAAATATAATTATCCTCATAATGGGCACTTACTCAAGCCTCTATATGTATGGACAGGCTAATGAGATCAAAGCAGCATCTACAAAGTTGTTTTGTATACTGCACAATGATTTTTAATAGGATAGACATCTCACAAGAGTGTTATGTTAGGTACTGACCACTGTTCCTTCCCCAAAGAAATGTACTTTGAGCAAGTCACAGAACTAAAATATGTTTTTAATTTATATATTTGAAACAACAAATTTTGAGCTTTTTCCCAATTTAATGGGAAAGATTTTTGTTTAGTTCTATTTGCTTTCTCTGACTTTTGAGAGGGCACTATTTCCAAGTGAACCATGGAGGTAGAGGGAGGAATTAAAATATAAGGTTCTAAAATGAATGGAAAAAAAATGCCAACCAGGTATATACCTGTATGCAGAACCACAATTACTTTTGAGAAAATAGCTTGCAACCCACCATTTGTCATATAGAGAACTTATTCTTATTGAAGGGGATATTCCAAGAGAGACATATGGAGGTCATTTGGAAGATTGAGTCTTTTTTTCCTTTAAGTCTCTATATTAGAGGAATAAGGAAGAAATTATGTCATTGATAATGAGTGCTACTTCAGAAAATTTAAATAAGCATCTCTCCCACAAAAAAAGGCTTAATAATATTCTCTCACACCATCCTGAGTTCTAGATGAACCATTTTAGTTTTGTGGGTCTCCATGAATTGGTGATATGTATTTGTAGTTACGGCTTTTCTGAAGCTGACTTGGAAAACTGAAGGGAACATGTGAAGGTCTTCTATTAATCTCCCAACACATTGGCATGGATGGGCTCTGTTTACTCCAGGCAGCAAGAAATCTATCTGAAGATTTTAGTTTTAACTCATATTTCCTTTCTTGACTTCTTTGCAATGTTTATCTTCTGACTTATTCTTTCATTTTGCTTTCTGGTTAGTTTCCAGAACATTGTCTTAGTAGCAAAGTTGTTTGGATTCATTTAGGGACCAGAGATTGGAAATCTTGAGTAAGGTGTCCAGATCTACTACTTTCTCTTGTGATGTACTTGACTTCCTTCTTTTGTCAAATGGGGTTATCTGGGTTTTTGCTCAGCCAATAACACAAGTCGTCACAACAGGTATGGATTCAACTACCACTTCAGAAAGCCTGCAACCAACTGAGGAAAGAGAAGATGAAACAGAAAAGTTCCCCAGTTATTCTGGATCAGGCATTGATGATGATGAAGATTTTGTCAGAAATGATCACTCCAGTACCAGTAAGAATAATAATCAATTACAGTCCAATCATTTTGTGGCAATAAAACTAGAGACACCCAGTGGGCCAGTCCTTGAGAAAGACTGAATACCATTCAAGACTGTGGTTTTACAGCAACAATCCTTGTTATAAGTTGGTGTTCCTATAGAGCAAGAATTAACATCATTTTGATAACAACCAAAATTTATTTTTTTTTTTTTGGAAAAAAAAATGGGAACAATATCTTCCTTTAAAGAGCTTCCATGCATCACATTTTTAACTAATTGGCTTGTCATTTCAGATTGCCTTTTCATATCACAGTGAACTTTCTGTTATCTAGTGTTGTTGAAGAATAAGTGTTCAGGTTTAAAAAGTAACTATAGATGCCATAGAGAAATGACCAGTTTCCAAAGAACCTGAGGAAAAAATATTCTCTTCACTAAAATGGCATTTACCATGATTTTTTAATTCTGTCTTCAATGATTCAGAATGTATGTTAAGCTTTTGTTGGATCTTAGAGTTATCAAGGGTCATGACATTGGACAGTGTAAAAATATCGATTAATTGGCTGCTAGATTACAGAATTTGCTGTACATGTAAAACCTATCTACTTGTCATTGGCTGACAAAGAGGGAGTACCCTAAGTTGCTCACAGTCTAAGTTCTACTTTAGGTATTCTGAAATACTACTTGAACTCATTCAGTTAACCAGAACCCTAGTGATCACCTAGAAATAGTTATTGACTTGTGGGTCGCCCAACAGTAGTCTCTCCCCAACTCTGCCCCCTCCTCCCACCAATCAGAACTTCTTCCAGGAATGGATTAAGCCAATAAAGACCCTGGGTCATTATATTGAATTTACATATAACAGTTAAGAGATGGAAGATACAAATGAATTTGTAGATGATTATGAGTTATCAGCAATATCCAGGGGCATCTCGGTGGTTCAGTAGATAAGAGAGTCAGGTCTGAAGATGGGAGATCCTGGGTTCAAATCTGATCTCAGTCAGTTTCTAGCTATGTGACCCTGGGCAAGTCACTTAACTCCAATTGTCACTCTTCTGCCTTGAAATCAATACTCAGTAAGGGTTTAGAAAAAAATCAAAGAAAATGAGTATATACATTATTCAGTGGGTTTAGTCTATGGAAAAAGTTCAGTTCACTTACATAATAAAAAAAAGAAAAAAACCAATATCACTGGATCCTATGATGGAGCCACCCCATCAAGAATGAGGTTCTTAGGATCATGGGATCATAGTATTTAGACTGGAAGGAACTTCAAAGATGATCTCATTTACGGCTATCATTGTATATATGAAGGAACTTGGGCCCAACAATATTAAATGATTTTTCCAAGGTCATATATGTAATAGAAAATCCTCTTGAAATCCCTTTCAGTGGAGTCCAAGATAGATTTATTTATACTATACCAAATTAAATCTCTATAACAAGGCTCCAAAATCCCTCTCTATGGTATTTTTTCAAAGTTATAGTTTTCATATCCCCAATTCCCTTTAATCTTGGTTCTTATGTCAAAAGCTTGGTAAGAATTCCCCTAGCCAACCCAATACTCTTTGATAGCCTTCAAAGCAAAAGAATTAGTTCTTATAAGTCTCTTTTCCATGCTGTTTGGTAATGTTAAAAGTTCCAAAATTTTCTTAACACACAAAATGGAGATGATAATATTTTCCATTTTTTGAAAAGCTCAATTGCTTTAAAAAAACCCCAACAAACAGTGCTAAAAGGGTTGTGAAACATTGTGAATAGCCCCATCACAAAATATGTTAATATTGATCATGTATTGATTTTCCCTTGTATGCATTTTATATCTCAGTGCTGATGTTTGGGGGGAAACATTACTGTGTCTGGTAGATGCTTAACTGTGTGGTGAGCTGGTATGGTGGTGGTTTTCTCATAGACTTTTTCTATTGGCTCTTTTCATTGGCTGTGGTTGGCTTGACCGTGGTGTTTTCTGTATATTATATAGTCAGAAAATGGAGGGTGTTTGGCAAAAAATAAATAACTTGAAGCTATTAATTATAGAGGATATTGGAGATAGAATTTCTCTCGTGTCATCACTAGTGGGGAAGATCTTGCTTCTGGTATTTCTTGTCCTGCCATTGCTGATTCATTCAAATGACCATTTCAAGTGCCCATTGTAACCTTCTGTCCTAGCTGGTACAATCATCTGAGCACAGAACTATGGGATGCCTGCTGCTTCTCTAGATTCCTGATCCTTTTGGCTGTGGCATTTTGTGGGGTACTCCAGGCTGCATGGATGGAAAAGGTCTTGGCTTCTTTCAGCCAGCCTTGGTGAAGGGCTGACATTTTCCCTGTTGTGCTTGCTGTTGGTGCTGTCTCAGTCAGAGTTCTTGGGATGCTTTTTCCATGAAGATCTCATGTCCTGAACCCCCAGGCAATGAGTCAAGATGGTAAGGACTTTGAGATCCTTGGCAATGCTGTGAAACCAAACCAGAGGCCTTCTCTGCTTTTCTTCTCCTTCTTTGCCACTTCCAATCAGATGTATATGTCTATACATCTTTTCGCTGATCGTGTGTATGAAATAAAGAGAAAAAATAATGCAAGTCTATCAGTGAAGATTCTGCAAGTAGCTTTCTCATAATTTCTTCAACCATCATTGTGACAGCTTCAGCTACAACACGTGCTACAAGTCAAGAAACGATTGGGAATCAAGACGGGCAACACTGGGAACATGATCACCAAAATCCTGAAGAACAACCTCAAGCAACAACAGAAGTGACTGGTAATAGATTATGCCTGTTTAATTAAATGTTCTTGACTCAGAGATGCTAACGCAGCTGAAGAACCCTGAAGGAGAGAGTAGAATGTTGGGGTAACCTTTAGTCAAATGGTCTTAGGGAATTTCACAACAGTAACTATATAACAATCACTGAGATATTTTAGGGGCCATACACTCGATTATTCCCAGATTCGATGGGCTTTCCCAGTAAAAATGAATGAGTTAGAGTGGTTTATTCTGTAGTTCTTTAAAAATGGGGGTTATGTTTCTAAATTTTCATTAGAATCTTCCTTCAATACTTCATTGTGGACATGGATAGGACTCTCAATTTTGAAAGTCTGTGTCAATGGAAGGAAAGATTTGGTAGGTCCAACCAAGATGAAAATGATTTTACTAGGGTCCAACAATGAATGATATGTCCCATCTGAAGACTGGCTTAGCTAAGATTAGAGAGGGTTATCACTAGTTTGGCCTCAAGGTGATGACTTCTTCCTACTTGGCAACTAACAAATGCCCTCTATTAAGGCACAGAGGAGATGTGATATGTTCCAAGAGAAGGGATATGGGGAGGGGATGCACATTGATGAAATCATGGATCCCTGAATATTGAAGTATATTTATCTAATGGGTAATTAGTGAGCTATTTCAGGCACTATTTCCCCTGTGACATATTAGCAGAGACACTGGAAACTCTTTTGAGATAAATTCATTTGGGATAAATTTACATCCTCCTGAAAGAAGAAACTACAAAGTGTCTTCTGTAAGAGAATAATTATATTGGGTGATCAGGGTACAGTCTATTACAAGAAAATGATGTCAAGGGTTTGGCCAACCAAGAGTATATTTATAATCATCATCACAGCTATTGTGGATATGAATGGAAGTGATGATAGGTCTTATGGAGAAAATTCAACCCAAGAACCACAGCATCCTTTTATATTTGATGGGAACCATGAAGATTATGATGGACATCATTTTTCAAGTACAAGTAAGGAGACTAACATTCAACACTTTTGATTTAAAGATAAGCTAATAGAAAGAACACCAATCAACATAACTAAGTATGTAATAGAAGGAAATCTTGAGGGAGAAGGCCACCAAATAATTTCCTTCCATACACTAATTTCTTCTTTTCCCCTAGACTGAGAATGTTATTGATTAAATGCTTTGTCGTTAGAATTTTTTTAAGTGTTATCTTGTTGGGTTATATAAATGTCCAGAATTTCTGAGATGGTGGTCCGGATGTGGTTTCATTTATAAAATTTCTCCTGAAAGTTTTTTTTAAATGAAATTCTTATATTCAAGGTTTTTATTACTCTTGGGCAAATGACACTGATACTACATCTCTGGAAAGAAAGTTGGATAAATATCCCTTTCTTTGGTATCCTCATTTCCAACAAAAGCTTCTTCTATTTATCTCCATTTTTTCTTTCCTTCTTCCCTTTAAGCATCTCATTGTATGAAAGATGAATAACAAAGCCTCTTCTCTGTTCTTTGGTGCAGTAGATAGTTTAAGGGAGTTGGTAGAATCTATCTTATTTTCATCCAACTGCTTTATTTGTTCTCTTGATGTTTGGTAACCCCAAAATTCATCTTCTGTTGCTTCTTTGGTTCAAACACCTTGGTTATCTTCCCTTAACACCTCAAATCCTGACCTCTAGAATACATGATTGGATAAAAACCTTTTTTGTATGTTTCTATAGTATTATGATTTTAGAAAATAAAATATGTTCTTCATCCCATCCTCCATAGCAACCCTCCACATACACTGCTTAGTGTAGACAACTGACCTATGTGGAGTAAAAACAAAACCAAACCAAAACATAAAGTAGGAAGTTATGCCTCTTGTTGATAAAGGCATTAGATAATAATCTTGTAGTTGATTTAATCATCGTTCTCACAGCTTTAGACATGCTTAGTAGTAGTACAATGTAAGACACAACCACCCTCAAGCAAGAACATATGTCTTCTGAGAAAAATTCTCAGTCATCAAAAGAAGAAACTCATGCAACAACAGAGACACTAGGAAATAGGTTTTTTGTTTTTGTTTTTTAGCAAACACCCTAAGGTTGCTGATTTCATTCTCATTCTCCTGGGTGATTCGACCCTTGTGTTGATGTGCTCTAAGTAAGGATAATGGAGAGAATCTTGAGACTAAGTCCTATGCTATTTTCCCTTTGAGTGAGTCTGAGAAATCATGGGAAAAGATATAGATGTTAGAAAGCAAAAATGTAAAGTAAAAATTGGTACCAAAACCAAAGAGATAATTGAGTTTTCATCCAATCAAATGCCATACTTTCTGTAATTGTCATTGTGGCAGATTTGGCTAAAGATGGGGAAAAGGTATATTTATATTGGGGTTCACCTGGAAATCACTCCTCCTCTCCATCATTATTGATAAGGATCACAGTAATTACTACAGAAATCATCTGGGAACTGCTATTAATTACTATGATTTTGACAGCAATATTGGGGTGCTTTGAGCCACACCAAATGAGCAAATCAAAAGAGAAATGTACTCATGTATATGAAAAATATGACATTTTCATTGAACAAAAAATATTGACATATTAGATATGAGAAATAGTACAATGCTGTGAAAAGAGGACTAGATTACTAAATTAGGAGCAAAGGAGAGTGGGGGGATCTCCCTGACGTGCCACAAATGAGCTTCCTGACTTTAGATAATTCATTTAAGTTCTTTAAGCCTTTGTTCCTTTAATTTATTTATTGATTTTGGGAAAACAACATGGACTACATGATTTCTAAAGTCCCTTCCAATTCCATTCTCTCTCTCTCTCTGATTGTCTTTTGGCCGCTGATGTTTCTTCTGTATGGTCACAGCTTTAGAGATCTGGATGTAGAAAATGGCTTCTTCATTTTATAATCCTCGCTTCACATGGGTGGTACATTTGTTTTTGCTTCCATTTCTTTGATCAAAATACCTTAAAAGTTTTCCAGAAAAATCTCATATTCCAAACATAAATGAATAAAGTTTAGAAGGTACTAAAATTTAGAAGTTCAGCCATGAGTCCTGGGGAACTAGAAAATGCTTGTCTTCTCTCCTTTTCTCTCTGTCTACCATCTGTCCTTAGTGCAACCTGGTGGCAGAAAGGGCAGGAAAGTACCCTTATGCAATTTGGTGGGAGGTGGTATCACCTGACTACGCTTTCACTGTTGATTCCACCATCATCCTCACAGCTTTGGACATACCTAGCAGTACCACCTCAGAAACAACAATGAAACAGCAAGGATGGTTTGGGTGGCATCCTCACCCACCAAAAGAAGAGGCAGAGACAACAGTAGAGACAACGGGTAATGGGTCATGGATATTTTATGAAGTCATCTTTGTTTGAAGCTTCCCTTATAATAATGTACTGAGGACACTGATCAAAGGCCAGTCTTTAAGGAGGTACCATATCATGATTGATGATGACTGAGTGTAGGGACCTCAAACAACTTTCACATACAAACAGCAGAAAGTCATGTGGCAAGAGCCACTTGAGTTTCACTAAAATACAACAAAGCAAACCTTTGGAGTTAAGTATTTAAACATTAAAAAAAAAACCCAAGAACTCTTACCTTCTGTCTTAGAACCAATGCTATTAGTTCCAAGGCAGAAGAATGGTAAATGCTAGGCAATGGGGGTTAAATGACTTGTCCAGGATCATATAGCTAGGCAGTATCTGAGTCTGGAATTAAACCCAGGACTCCCATTTCTTGGGCTGACTCTCTATCCATTGAGCCACCTAGCTGCCCTGCTGTAGAGTTAAGAATTGTTAATTCATATACTGGCTGTGTGACCCTGGGCAAGTCGTTTAATTTTTTCTTATGCCCTGGGTAATGCTCAAAAAAATGCCAGTTGCTGATCTGATTCAGGAAAGGGAGTTCCCACACTAAGAGTTCTCCATACTTAAAACAAAAGAAAGAAAAAAAGAGGAAGGAAAGAGGAAAAGAGTGAGAGAGAGAAAGAGACAGAGACAGAGAGATAGACACACAGAGAGAAAGATAGGCCCAGAGAGATAGAGAGTCAGAGAGAGGGGTACAATGGGGTATTTTTTGCTTCAAATACATTCTGAATATCAGGGAACTAATTACCAAGTGGGCTGGGCCACTTTGGAGAGAGCTAGCCATTAGATACTAAGCTCATTAGTTCTAAACTCTCATGAGCTAGTTTATTTTTTTCAAGATAGAAATTGAGAAAAAAAAACAGGAGTGAGATAAAATAGAGAATTGAAAAAGAGGGAGGGAAAGAAGGAAGGAAGGAAGGAAGGAAGGAAGGAAGGAAGGAAGGAAGGAAGGAAGGAAGGAAGGAAGGAAGGAAGGAAGGAAGTGAGGATGAGAGGAAGG
>NC_058135.1:259170371-259184881 GCF_016433145.1 Gracilinanus agilis
TAGTCTTTATCCCATCCCTTCTCATTTCCTCCTGTATCCTGTTTCTGTAACTTTTTATCCCATGAATCTTCAGGCATACTTTTTCCACCAGATCCTTCCCATTTTCCTACTGACCTGTTCAAATCTCCCCAGTCCTAAGAAAAATGTCTTCCCTTGACTTCTGTCTATCACTTTCCTCCCTTCCCTGACAAATGTCTCTAGAAAAATGTGAGCAACTGAGCCTGGACTCAGGAAGACTCAAGTTCAAATCTGTCAGTGGGATCCTGAGCAAACCACCTAACCTCTGCTGCCTTCAGTTTACTCATCTACAAAATAGAGATAATAATAGCATCTACCTCCAGGGTTATTGTGAGGACAAAATGACAGAATATTTGTAAAGTGTCTTATAAACCTTAACCTGTAATATATATTATATCATAATATACTTATTATATATCATATATTATATAAATAATATATTATATATCATATAAAATAATATAATAAGCTAAATGTTATTATTACCTCAAATGATAACAATAATAATAAAGTAAGGCATACCTGTGCCACACAAAAATAGACATTTTTCTTTTGTATTTTCTTATTTGATCTTCCTAATCTTCAAACATCTCAATTTAGCTAGCAAATGTAGACCAGAGAAAAGAAGCTCTTTTTACCTGCAAGGTACTAGAGAAAGTTGGGAAATTATATTTGTAATCACAGATTCTCAATTCAGACCCCAACTAGCTATATAACCTTGAACAAGGCATTATATATCTCTCAGCCTCAGTTTTCTCATCTGTAAACTCAGAAGGTTGCCTTAGATGATTCCTCAAGAGCCTTTCCTTCTCTAATTATGATCCTAAGGCTGACTTTAATAAGAGGAAAAGAATTGTAAAATGGATTTAACCATTATATAGTTAGTTCTTGAAGGGTTATTGAAGAATATTGGATCAAAAAACCTGGGTTTGAGTTCCAGCTCTGTTACTTAATACTTGTAAGACTTAAGCAAGGGATTTTTCGTCTCTATTTCCCTCTCTTTTCCTCTATTATTTTTTTTAATCTAAAAAACGAAAGGGTTGGACAAGATGACCTCTAAAGCTCCTCTACAGTTTCAAATCCTCTCATTGTATGGCTTCCAAAGAACTTTCTGGAGAAACTTACCTTTCTGGATAACTTTCCTTTTGGGAACTAGGCTTCCCTTTCATAGGATGTTCTGTCTTGGTTCTGGGTTATTGAGTTAAGGTAAACCAAGCTCTTTCTTGGAGCCATATTTCTGGGCTGTGAAGAAAATCTTGAGGTTGGGTTTTGTTGTTTTTTTTTCAGTCTTATGTAAACCACTTTAATGCAAAAGGTTGTACTTAGCCTCCATGATCTTAGATCAACTTGGAAATGACTAACTTCTAAATGTAGAAGAGGTGGCAACTTTATAACCAGGCTAGCTGTGAATCAGCTTATCTCAGTTAGCTGGGATCTTAGAGACCAATGAGATCAAATCACACCCCATCAAGAATTTTCCATCTGATGCCCACCACCTTGGGGCAGCTAGGTGGCCTGGTGGATATAGTGCCAACTTGGAGTCAGGAAGATAGTCCTGAGTTCAAATCTGGCCTCAGACACTCATTAGCTGTGTGGCCACAGACAAATCTCTTAACCCTGTTGGCCACAGTTTAATTATCTATAAAAGGAGCTGGAGAGCAAAATGTCAATCCACTCCAGTATCTTTACCAAGAAAATGGGGACATGAAGAGTTGGACTTGACTGAAACAATTGAACAATAGCCCATGTGTTCTGGTTCCAGTACTTAACTTCTCTTGCCCTCAGCTTCTTCATCGGTAAAATGAGTAAGTGGGACTATAGGACCTCTGGTGCCCCCTCTGAGCTCTAAAATAATGATCCTATGGTCTCTCTTAACATCCCCAACAAGGGATTCTCCAGTCTTCATTGGAAGGCTTCTGTCTGAAAATCCTCCCTTATGCCAGCCTGAATTCTATCTTCCTATCACTTTTATAATGATTCCTACTTTTGCCCTTGTTTTTGGTAAGCAGATCTAACCCTTCTTTCACATGATGGCTTTTCTCAAATTGTCAATGGCATTTTGACATTTTTTTTTAAGCCCTTTACCTTCTGTCTTGGAGTCAATACTGTGTATCGGCTCCAAGGCAGAAGTGGTAAGGGTAGGCAATGGGGGTCAAGTGACTTGCCCAGGGTCACACAGCTAGGAAGTGTCTGAGGCCAGATTTGACACTGACATTTTATTTTGACATATATTTATTTGACATTTATTAATGACAATGAAATATATCATACCTTCCTCTCTAGCACTACTCCTTCTGGTTCACCGTTCCCAGTTTCTCAAAATGACTCTCCTACAGTCACTATGGATATTGATGGGATTTGTGGACTGTGAAGACCTTGCCTGCTTCAAGACTCATTCAGCGCTTTCTGTACAAAATACATTGTGTTGTTCTCTTAGTCACTGTTAGATTTTGCAACTCCCTCTGGGTGTTTTTGAAGTCTTGATGAGTCTCCTTCCCCCCGGGGTGCCTGTGATAATTTACAAGGTCATATTCTTTCATAAGCCGCTGAGTGCCTTTTATGTCCGTGTTTAGAACAGTCAGAAATAGATGTATAAAGGGAGACATCAATATATGTATGTAGAAAAACAAAAATAGATCTGAGGCACAAAAGATGTGGAAATAAATGTTCAGGAAACCGACTGTTAATGCTTAATTAACCCCTCTAGATACAGCACCTCACCACTCAACCGCAGATCCAAAGGAAGGGTGGATTGAAGACTATGGCACCACAGACCATTCTCCAATGGCCACTCGTAAGGATACCAACTTGCAATCTCCCCTCTATCCCCCCTGCTCCCCGCCAGCATTCAATCTCCCCATCTTGGCTCTCGTTCAAGCTCTGCTTGGTGTTGGATCATGGTGGAGGCATGGAGCGATCGGGCAGCCTTACTGCTGGGGAAGGAATTCAGCTTTGCATGTTGTTGGCCTGAATCTGGTGGATGCTTCGGTTGTCTCTTTTGCTTTGGTGGATTGGGTAGAGTCTCCTGGTTGCTTTTCTGTCATGATCCGGATACTCTAGAATCAATGACTTTGTGTGAATAACTTGGGAATATACCAATATACGTCTTACTTCTCCAAGGACTGGCTTCTCTGTGAAGTAACTCGAATCAGCTATGAGGACGATTTTCTGATATTTTCCCATTTTCTTTGGGGTCTGGAACTGTGAGTTCATCTTTACACTCTTGGTGCAGCTCCCACCACTATAGACTGGCAATTTAGAGTTTAAGAGAGATGCCTGGGGCATACTAAGTTAGGCGCCCTGCCCACCCTTAGATATCCAGTACTATCAGAGGCTGGACTTTCCAAGGCAGTCATCCACAATACCTCTCAGTCACCCTTATATGATACACATGAGTCCTCCAAATACACACACACACACACACACACACACACACACACACACACACACAAACACAAACATGCACACACACACGCACACACACACACAAATACGCACACACACAGACATGCACACACACAAATTCCTTACTATAGAGAAGAGGCAGATATCGACCCCTTTATTTGGAGGGGTTAGGGAGCCCGTGCTTTCAATCCAGAAGAAGCTAATAGATAATCAAAAAATCATCCCAAATTCCAAGGGAGGAAGATCACCAAGGGTTTCTGGCAACTAAAAGTCAAGGTCATGGAGGCGAACAAGATCCAAGAAAAGTAAATTATCTAACATTATCTATCATGAAAGAACTGTGCAGAGCCAAACTTTCTCACTGGCCCTTTGTGGTTACGGACACAGTCCAAGAGCCCCACCCAAACTCATTCAGAATTCACTGTCAGAACAAGGAAAAAAATTCATTCATTTCAATAAAAACTTTTATGGAGAAATTCAATCCAATAAATTATTAAATGCCTACTATGCGCCAGGGAGTCAGTCAGGTAACAAGCCTTTAGTAAGCATTTTCTTTATGCCAAGTACTATGATAAATTCTGGGAATACAAAGGAAAGCAACCGCATTCCAGAGGTAGACGGAAGGTAAATGACTTGCCCAGGGTCACACAGGTAGTATGGATCAGAGCCTTTCACAGAAAAGCACAAAGAAAATGGTTTCAGACTCTCAAAGCCATAGTTTGTGATCCTGACTTAAAATAGACACACATAGATTTGACCCTGTGAGTGGTCTCTCCCTGGAAGGCCAGAGAGTCCACATTCAGAAATAAGATTTGAAACGTTAAGGGGAGAGCCAACTGGTGACTGCTTAATGGAATGGATGGGGGTAGTGCTGGTGGAGAGGTGTGGGTGATTGAATTATTGGCTTCTTTGAATTAAATCCACCTCAAGTTAACATAAACTGGTTGGTTATTCTTGTTGGTCCTCTTCCTCTATTGTGGTTATACAACATCTATGACTGTTATGGCAGTATTTGTGTCCGTTACAATTATGTTTCCTGAATAACAGCAAGACGTTCTTGGCTGTTGGCAATAATCGTTTCACAATACCACGGCTCTCTTTCCTGTTTTCCTTGGTTTTATGATTGTTGGTTTTCCTATGTATTTTCTGTGATCAGGAGTAGGGCTAGTTCAGGGCAGATGACATTGGTTGGGGAGGGTGTTACAGTTCACTCTAAAATTTTTCAATGTTGAAGAATTAAGGGGTTGCTTGGGTGGGAAAATGAGAGGTCTAGCACACACTTCCATCAACCGGTGGAGAATCCTCTGTACGAATCTTGCCCATCTTCTTTCCTTACTCTCCTCTGGGACATCTATAGCTGGATTCTCATCAGCTTGTAAGAGAAGGATTGTACTGAATTTTCAATTAATTCTGGATTCATCCCTTGTCCTAGCAGAACAGAATCATCACGAGAGCACCTCCAGACCACATACAGGTTTGGAAGATGGCCATGAGCATTCCACAGCTCCTTCTCCAACATCTCTCAGTAAGAATGGCAACTTCGAATGGCTTCACTTAGTAAATTCATTACCTTGGCTTCCCCTCATAATCAGTAGAAAGCATGAGTCGTGTCCATGGTGAAGGAACAAAGAGTAATCAAATAGCCGCCATATTGCTATGGGAGTTGGAAGTCTCTAGAGGTGCTTCTGGTGATGGTTCTCTGCTTTTTCTGCTAATTGCCTTCTTGATAAAATAGCTGTCTTAAATGCAAGAGTTAATTTCCCTATTTCCACCCCCTTAAGCTCTGCTATCAATGGTACAATTTTTTTCCAGTTTAGACCTCTTTCAGAATGATCTCAATGTCAGAATTATATCATTTTCTGCCTTTTAAATGAATCACCCCATTCTGGTTCTCAACATGATCTGTATTCCAGCTGTGTTTGTCTTCATGGGTCATAAATCTAAGGTGACAATAGACTATGACTCAAAAATAATACCTTCATGGCAAAGCGTAGAATAATTTGACCAGCAGCCCTTGGTTCTGAGTTTTCCATGTTTGTTCTCTAGTGCAGAAATCCATTCAGCACTTGCTGCTTTTTTGATACCATATTACATTCACTATTAAATTAGATGTAGTGTGGCATACTGATTATAGTGCTGGACTAGGAACCAGGAAAACCTGATTTCAAGCTGTAAGACCCTGGCCACTTAATTAGTCTTTCTCTGCCTCAGGAAAGTCCTTAGGACTAATTTACTAAGTCCAAAAAGGGATATGATTTGCTATGGTGGAGAAAGTTCCTCAAGAGGAGTTTCCCATCTTGCTGACATTACAGATTCATCATGTATTCTTCCTCAATGTTATCAACAGGATAGATAATGAGAGATGTGGTACCTTATCTGCTTAATGGGTCAAAGCCCTAGAAAATTAAATAATCTTGAACTCTACAGGCAAGAGAGTGAAACTAATTCTCCTTCTGGCTCTGATGAACCCATGATGATCCTATGTTTGTGCTTACCTGAGTACCATCTACCTAACATTGACCAAGGTGCTTATTGACACTAGAGAAACTAGTGGATTGAGAGCCAGGAAGTCCTGGGTTCAAATGTGGCCTCAACCACTTCCTAGCGGTGTGACCCTGGGCAAGTCACTTAACCTCAGTTGCCTAGCCCTTACCACTCTTTTGATGTTCTGATACTTAGTTTTAATCCTAAAACAGAAGATAAGGATTTAAAATTTAAAAATAAAATAAAATAAAACACCAACCTTGGAAGTCCACTTGCTCTCTGGCTCTTTATTCCCTGTCAATGATTAAAAAAAAAAAAAGTTCAATATCGGAACTCAAGAGTTCTACGCATGCGGTGGTGGTGGTCTTGCAGATGTTTGGGTTACAACTAATTCCACCTTGCAGCAGATGGAGAAACAGATGGAAACTTTCCTGAAGACTCAACCACTCCAGTAGAAGATTCCATTTCTAATTTACCAGACACCAATGAGAACAGAACCCACTCCTCAGAGGCCCACATGCCTACTGGGTTGCCAGGAATGACTAAAGCTACTGTTTCAGGAGGTTTTGCTCCTGATAAAGCAGGTAACTAGGATGTTTATTATCCAGTTTGCTTTTCCTTTCAAGGTTCTGTGTCACAGATGGCTTTTAGAAGACTGACCGAGGCTTGAATCTCTTCTCAGAATGTTTTAAAAATGCATAAAACAACACACACAATTACAAGGGAACCCAGTTCTATAGAAATAGTTATGAAAATAGATTTATTTTTTTAAGTTCATGGGCCCAAGGCTAAGGACCCGTCTCTCAGGATCCTGATTATAATGAACAGAAAAGATGTTCTGTCTCTTAGACTACGTGTGACCATTAAACCCTGCATGATCAGAAAATGACTTTTTATACTTTCCAGTAGCTTAGATTTGAATGGAGGCATTTCAAATCCTTATGTTTGCTGCTTATTAGAGGAGCCACTGTCGAGTATCTTACCTTCTTTCAAATATCAGTTTCTCCTTCTATAAAAAGGAAATAATAACCTACTTGTTACTCCCCCTTATAATATGGTTTATGAGGGATGGGAGGTTCTCTGGAAAGCTGAAAAAGTAGAAATGCATGATGAAGGTGATCACTGGTCAGTTCCTCCATTCAAGACCTCCATTCTTGAGCTAATGATAGCCATTTTGTTGTCTTGGGTTGACCCTACCCCATTCTCTCGTGGTTCTTGTTGACTCTGCATGCAACTATGATTCTCTCTCCAAAGTCTTGCCTTTGTTGGTAGTGGCATTTAGATCACTTGTAGTTTTTGGTGGTGAGTTAGGAACTCGATCTCTTTTGGTGATGGTGAACCTCATGAGCTTTTCTGAAGGCATCTTTCTGCATTCATTGGAGTTTCCTTGCCTTGGTGGGGAAAAGGTGTCTTTTGCTTCTTGTACCAACTCTGTGAAGCAATCTAGCATAAAACAGATTGATTCTCAAGTTGAGTACTATCTATTTCCTTTCCACCCTTGCCCCTCATTTCTCATGGAGAGACTAACACTGAAGAAGAAGAGAATAAAAATGTGAGAGATTTGGGAGATAACTGAACTGATCTCTCTTAATATTAGGTGAAATCCTCCTTCGCAAACATTTTCTTCACTGAATCATTGAAACATTTTACTCCTATTAGGGCAGGAACTGGTTTACTTTTATCTTTGTATCTGCAGAAACTTTTATGTTGACTAAAGCAGGCTGGATGCTCAATACATGTTTATTGATCAGCTGATTAGTTTAGATCAGTGATTCCCAAAGTGGGCGCCACCGCCCCCTGGTGGGTGCTGCAGCGATCCGGGGGGTTAGTGATGGCCACAGGTGCATTTATTTTTCCTAATAATTGCTATTAAAATGTTTTAAAAATTAATTTCCAGGGGGCTAAGTAATATTTTTTCTGGAAAGGGGGCAGTAGGCCAAAAAAGTTTGGGAACCACTGGTTTAGAGACACAACCTAAAGGCCAAGGGAACTGCTGAAACAAGGCAGGATTCTTAGTCCCTTGCCTTAATACTGTTCAATACTTCTGTTTTTTAAGATCACTATGACCTTTTGTTACTGGTTATTATTTAATTTTATTATTGCTATTATTTGCTATATTATGTTGTTATTATCTCTAGCCAGCCAGAGAACTGGATTTTCCTTATTTGAGAAGGGACATTTGGCAACTTGTATTATAGTTTAGGTTTTTAAATGATTATTTTGATAGTGCTGGATGCATAATTGATGCCGTATGATTGTTACTAGATGGAATACCTTCTCATTAACATGCTGTTCACATATTCTGAACATTGTCCAACCACATTTATGTATTCTGGAGCGGTACGAACAGACTTTTCATAGTTCTATAATGAAAATATTTTTAACAAAGCCTTGAATTCTGGATCATGGTGGTACTCAAAGTTTCTGTCATGAAAATCCACTTCCACTTATGGTTTGTACTATAAAGGTTGGGTTTTTTCGGGGGAAGAAGAGGTAGCTGTTGTTTCTGTGGATTTTAAGTTTTTAACAAATTTAACCAATGCAGTATGGATATGAGCAACTATGGTGATGATGCTCTTAGTGACAATTTGATCCCAAGGTGCAATGGAAACTTGTTCATCTTCAGAATGATAAAAACCAGTTCATCAGTCAACAAGGATTTATTAAGTACTTACTTTGTGCCAACCACTTTCCTAACTATCCCACTAGTGGGGATAGAAATCAATCAAACCATATTTATTAAACCCTTATTATGTGCTAGGCACTGTCCTAGGTACCAGGGATTTAAAAAAAAAAAAGAAATAGCCTTTGTCCTTTGTAAAATTATAGTCTATCCAGGTAAACAACCTGAAAATATAAGAGAAAAGAAGTTAGTATATCTATTTTCAAATCTCCCTGGACACATGAATAGTAATAGTATTGTTGCCACGTGATTCATATCGATAACTAATAAATCAATTAAATATTTCTTCAGCACCTACTAGTGCTTACTAGTACCAGATCAGCACCTACTAGTGCTTACTAGTGCTACTAGTTCTAGATCCTTGCCATTCTTGTGCCACACATAGTGCCAGGCACTATGCTAGGTGCCAGAAGAGAAATCAATAGCCATTTTATTAAATCACTAGTCCTCTCCAATTCAAAAAGTAGATAGTAATTATTTGGGAGCAGTTTATTTTTGTCTTAGTAATCCCAGAATGTAGTATAGGTCAGGCACTTAAAAAAAAATAAACCTATAATTTCATTAATATTGGAAGATCCCAATGCAGAAAACTTTCTCTGTAAAAAAGTAAGCAGTAAATGAATACTTATTAATTATTATTCATAAGGCACCCTGAAAACTGAGAAAAAAGGGCAAAAAATGCCTGCCTTCAAGGAATTTACAATCTACAGGAATGATTAAGCATGCAGCTCCTCTCCGAGGGTCCTTGATATGTGATTAAACAATATCTAATTTGTTTTTGGGAAATGTAGCCTCAATGTTGTTGAAGATATCCCAAAATGCTCTAGAACAAAGATTCTGATCCTTGCCATGCATGTGCCAATCTCTGTTTCGGAGCTATTGTTGATAGAGTCCTTTTACATTTCTCTGTTATCTTGATTATTAAAGTATTGACTCTAAAGGACTGATGAGAAAAAAATAAATTAAATTTCGACCTCAACCTTTGTTTCCCAATATGATTTTCAACTAATTGTCATAGCAATAAATACCAAAATTTCTCATCCTCAATTCAGTTCACCAAATATTAAATCTGTGCTCAATTCTATGCATGCTCACCTTCCTGGGTTTTCTCCACTCTTTGATGAACGAGTACTTGATTTTCTAACATGGTAGAGGACATTTTGGATTTTTCTGGTGACTTACTTTCCATGGTATTTCCAGTAGAGAGCAAACTTTCTATTACCCATTTCCCATCTTTCCAAGTTGAGTCCCTTAACCTTTGATGGGTTGGGGACAGGAATGCTTGTCCTAGAAGTGGGGCATAGGAAGTGGTAATGGTCATGGTGTATTTAGGTTTTCCTTAAGGATACTCTCCTTTTGGCTCCTCCTGCCATGTTATCTGATCTCTAAATTTTTTTTTTTAAACCCTTAACTTCCATCTTAGAGTCAATACTGTATATTGGCTTCAAGGCAGAAGAGTGGTAAGGGTAGGCAATGGGGGTCAAGTGACTTGCCCAGGGTCACACAGCTGGGAAGTGGCTGAGGCCGGGTTTGAACCTAGGACCTCCCGTCTCTAGGCCTGGCTCTCAATCCACTGAGCTACCCAGCTGCCCCCTAAATTTGGGTTTTATGAAACTTAAACCCACTCTCATTCACCTGGTGGATTGGAAGATGAGGAATGAGTGGCCAACCATCTCTGGATCTCCTCTCCTCCTTCCAATGAGCCTTGAATAAGGTTCATGAGGTGGTTGAAGCACAAATGATTGACCCATTATTTATTGATCTTAACAGATCCTGATGACGCCTATCCTCATCGACCCCGGAGGCCTTCTGTTACAGGTGAGTTTGGGTTATGTCTTATCATTCATTAGCAACAATAAGAGCAAACAGTAATAACTCAGATTTCCAAAGAGCCTCTTAAGGCTTACAAAACATATTCTCAAGAAAATAGTGGAAAAGCCATTAATGAAAGTGGAAATGGCACTAGTTTTGGAATCGGGAACTGGGTTCAAGTTATGGGTCTGTTGCTTATTACTTGTGTAATATTAGGCAAGACACTGAAAATCTCTAGACTTGGGTTTCTTTTTTTTTTTCCCTTGATTAATTTAGAATAATTTTCCCATGGTTACATGATTCATATTCTTTCCCTCCCCTCCTCCTACCCCTCTTCCATGGCCAACGTGCAATTCCATTGGGTTTTTAATGTGTCCTTGATCAAGATTTATTTCCATAGTATTTGCTATTTGCATTAGGGTGATCATTTAGATAGTCTTGGGTTTCTTAATCAATAAAAGAAGGCGGTTGTACTAGATGGCTTCCTGTCCCAAATCTATAGACCCAGGAACTCAGCAGCTCTTAGCACCGTTTTTTCTCAAAAGCTGAATGAAGACAGTTATCTATACTACAGTATTATCTTTCCCTCTTGAGATTGTATCTCCCAAATTCAGTTAAAGGCTCCAGATTTGAAAACTTGCTTTCCCAGCTGGTCTCCCAGAGTTTGACTTGGTTGGCCTCCTGGATGGGAAGCCACACCAGCCAGATCTCCTCCCTTATCTTGGTTCTAGCCTCCAGTGAAAATCTGGTGGGTGGGAGCCATCCTGGTCCTTTCTCTCTAAGCAAGCACCCATTGTTCTTCTGCTGGGCTCTAGCTTGGCTCAATACACACCCAGAGTTCTTTCCTGGCCTGGGGCAGTTGTTTTGAAAAACAAAATAGAGAGATTAGGCTCCATTAATTTCCTCCTCCCATTCAAATATCAAAGGCTAGCCTGAGTCAGAGAGACTCCTAGTAGAGCCAGTGGGTTTTTCAAGCATTCTGGGGCTCCAAGACAGGTGAGAACCTGCAAATGATGAGGAAAACTTCCTGGGTGGGAATAAAAGCAGCTCTGACTGGTTGACTAGACAGCCCTGGAGATTGGATAGAAACCTACCTCAGGACCCATCTCAGAGGCACAGAGTAGAGTATATTGTTCAATTATTTCCCACTCTTCATTGATGCCATTTGGAGTTTTCTTGGCAAAGATGCTAGAGTGATTTGCCATTTCTTTCTCCAGTTTATTTTACAATTGAGGAAAGGAAAGCAAACTGTGTTAAGTGACTTGCCTAAGGTCACATAGCTAGTAAGTGTCTGAGGCTGAATTTGAACTCTGGTATTCCCAGGCTCCAGGTCAATGATCCACTTTGCCACCTAGCTGCAAGGCATAGTATAGGGTAAAGCCTCAGATGATCTGAGTTCATATTGTGCTTCTGACATCTACACCCTGTGTAACCTAAAGCAACTCACTTAAACCTCTGAGTCTTAGTTTGTAAATTGAGAAGAATTGGGCTAGATGTCCCCTAAAATGCCCTTCACTCTAGATCTAAGACACTATGAAACAGGTGGATTCTTTTGGTTTCTAATCAAAAGATCATCAGACACTGTTGAGTTTTCCCATGCTATGAAATAGTTGTCCATCACAGGGGAAAAGCACCAAAATTGAACAGATTAAGGAGACGTAAAATGAATGAAATTTGGATTTGGTCCAATTTCTTTCTGTTATGTCTTAGAAGAATTTCTTGACTTTATTATTCTACTGAATCTCCTGTTTGTTGTTTTTTTTTTCCTTGAAAGAAAATTAGTTTTATTGATTTTTATTTCCATCACAGTCATTTCAGGACATATAACTTCCCTCTAAAAGAAACACAACCCAGGGAGCCTTTTTTTTAATTAAAAAAAAAAAAGATAAACAAAGCCGTCCAATATAGTGCCCACATCTTATAGGGTATGCAGCATTTTACACCATAGTCGCCCATCTCTCATCCCCAGTTTCTGCTGATTGCCACAAACAGGTTAGATGCCATCAAAACCACAACAAATTAAATCTGGAAAGAAATTTGGAATCTTTGTAACTTGAAGTTCCTGCCTTGATTTGTTTCTTTTGGTGGGAAAATTGTGGCATTTCAGAAATCAAGAGAAGACTTATGGGGTACTTATCAAATCTCTGCTATACATCAGCCATTGGGCTAAGATCTAGAAATGCAAGGAAAAAACAGGCTAGAGTTTCTACCCTTAAAGAGGGCACATTGTGCTAGCCAGATGGAGGGGAGGTACCTTTTGTATATGGAGAAGTATTAATTTTACATTTTTCTGAGAATAAAATAATTATGTGGGCATCAGTACTTAGCACAGTGCCTGGCACATAATAGGTGCTTAATAAATGTTTATTAAGTGATTTGATTGATTAATCAGGTAAGATTTCTTAGAGGAACTTTGAGGAAGGAGGAGATCCATTCTAGGCAATGGAAATGGGATAGATGGAGAGGTGAGTTCAAGGGAAAATCAGACAGTATTTCATATAACTTCCATCTAAAAGAAACAACCCAGGGAGCCTTTCTTTTAATTTAAAAAAAAAAAAAAAAAGATAAACAAAGCCATCCAATATAGTGCCCACGTCTTATAGGATATGCAGCTACAAGGTTCAGTGGATAGAGCACCGGAGTCAGGAAGATCTGAGTTCAAATCCAGATTCAGATAATCGCTAGCTTTGTGACCATGGCCAAGCCACTTAACCTTCCACTGGAGAAGAAAATGGCGAATCACTCCAATATCTTTGCCAAGAAAATCCCTTGGATGGTACTGGCGTAGTATGGTCCTTGGGAGTCATGAAGAGTCAGACAGTCAAGCACACTTCTAAGGTCAGGGATATAAATAGAAAATCAAGAGAGCCACTGTTCTCAATAAGCTCAGGCTTAACTGGGGGAGATGTCATACAACAGGGAGGATTATGGTTTTGGTCAATTCACTGTAGTTGGAAGGACCAAGGCAATATTAAGACAGGAATGTAGCATGGCAGATGGCAAGACCCAGAGGTTCTTGCAAGCAGTGGAACCATCATGAATCACCATCATATTTTTAACATAGTGCTTTAAATTTTTCAAAGCATTTCACGTATTTACTCATTTTGTCTTTACCACAACTCTACGAGGTTGGTGCTATTACCATCTCCCCTATTTTATAGATAAGGAAAATGAGGCCAAAGAAGGCTAGGTGTCTCAGGCAGGATTTGAACTCCTATTTTCCTGACTCCAAATCTAGCATTCTATCCATTAGATATGATGGTAGTAGAATAAATGCCAAATTGGATTTTGAAGGATCCAGTTTCAAAACCCAGTTCTATTTTTGGTTTCCTGTAAGACCTTGGGCAATTTCATTACTTTGCCTTTCAAACACTTGGTTTCCTCATCCGTAAAATAAGTTCAATTTTTGTTGTGGTGGTTATATCCAACTCTTTGTGACTCCATTTGGAGTTTTCTTAGCAGAGACAGTAGAATGGCTTGCCATTTCTTTCTCCAGCTCATTTTATAGATGAATAAACTGAGGCAAACAAGGTAAAGTGGCTTGCCTAGGGCCACACAGTTAGTAAATGTGTCTGGTCAGATTTGAACTCAGGAAGGAAGGAGCCTCCCTGACTCCAGTGCCTCATCTACTGAGTTACTTAGTTGCCTAAATTCAACTAGCCACCCTCCAAGGTCCCTTCCAGCTTCAAAATTCTCAGGCTACATTTGCACATTGAACAGATTGAAATAGCAAGACTGTAGGGAGGTAGAAGAAGAATAGCAAAATCCCCATTATTAAAAAAAAAAAATTGAATTCTGCAGAGAATTCTGGATGTAATTGAGAGTTCTTATGTTTTGTTCTGAAGGGCAAACAGTGACTCAAAAGACCCAGCACCAATCAAACTGAGAGCAAAGCTAGGGGTTCTGCTGGGGGGACATTCCCTCAGATGATGTAGTCCAAATCTGTCAATATTTTTACTGTGATCTTTCTAAGATGGAGAAAGGTTAGCTCTTGCCTCTGTGCTAGGGATGAGCTTCTGGTGAAGTAAGCATTCCATGATGGCTGTTTTTACCTGCACCAAAGTAAAATGCTTTTCTCTCTCTCTCTCTCTCTCTTTCTCTCTCTCTC
>NC_058135.1:259199869-259218592 GCF_016433145.1 Gracilinanus agilis
TCATATAGCTAGGGACTGTCTGAGGTCAGATTTGAACTAAGTCCTCTTCACTGGTGTTCTATCCACTGTACTACCTAGTTGCTCCAATAATTTTTTTTTAAACTCATACCTTCTGTCTTAAAATCAATGCTATGTATTGGTTCTAAAGTAGAAGAGTTGTAAGGGCTAAGCAAAGAGAGTTAAGTGACTTGCCCAGGGTCACACAGCTAGGAAGTGTCTGAGGCAGAGCTAAACCCAGGTTCTTCTAACTCCAAGCCCGTGGTTCTATACACTGTGCTACCTAGCTGCCCCCATAATTTCTTCAAAAATATTTCATTACATCCATATGCCACAGTTTGTCAATCCATTCCTCAATTGATGGGCATCCTCATTGGATTTTAATTCTTTTCTGTTGTTTGTAGATCTAGACAATCCCTTAGACATCATGTTTCTTTCTATTCTCACTACTTTTTAGAGTATCTGACACATAGTAAGCTCTTAATACATGCTTTTTTTAATTGAAAGATTGATTGGTTGATTGATTGATTAATCTCTTTAATTATCCCCCTCTTTTGACGGATGAGAACATAGATTGCTTGAGAGGTAAAGTAACATCCATAAAGTCATAAAAAAAAGTTAGTGAAAGACCCAGAATTAGAACCCAGGAATACTGACCTTTCTATACCAGGCCCCCTCAACTGTGTAAATATTTCCTTTGTGACTAGGAGTTGGTGCTCAGCCAGGGGATGACTCAGACCAGGAAGATGGTTTAAGGGTACCCAGCCTCTAACCAAAGAAACCCAAACCCAGAGGCCAATGCCCATAGAATGCACTGGCCAACAATGGGCGTAACTTGCTTGAATCTGGATGGTCTACTTGGTGGGGCTCTAACAGCTCCAAGCAGGGGTACCTCTCAGAGACACTCTTCATGTCTCCAGGAGAAGTGCCCAGCCAGAGCTGGAGGACGATTATGGATCCTAGAAACCAATTCTCCATGGGCGAGAGGAAGGAAGTGTACAAATTATCTGTCTTTCTTAACTTCCCTGGAAATGATTCAGTAAGACCACACACATGAAAAAACAGGAAGTTTTACAGCAACGGGTACATTTGTCACTGTGGTGTCCCCATCATTCATTCACTTCTGGGTTTCCTACCCTGTAACCAATAACCAAAGCTACCCCACTATGGCTTGTGTTGGGACCCACTTGGCTTATTACATGATCTTTTCCCCAGAAATCTAACTGAAGCAGCCTTCTTCCTTCTGTTTGCCCTGGAACAGGGCACACGACCCCTCTGAACATCGGTGTACCCTCTTCTCCTGAACTGAAGCATCGTTGGCCAAGGTCTGAGACTTAGACATCCTCTCCATTGATAGAACCAAACAGGCAGGAGACATTGCTCAGGATTTCGGATGTTTGGCCATGGTGATGGCTCTCATCTTAACACAAGGAGGCTCATAAAGGGCATTTCTCCTAACAATGCTATAAGGTGGTTAGTGAAGTATTGCTATACCCATTGCACGGATGAGAAAACAAAGACTTAGGTTGATAGAATGGAAGACGTGCTGGGTTTGGAGTTAGAGAACCTGGATTTCAATTCTTGCTTTACCACTTTCTTCATGGGTCATCTCAGGCAAGCCATTGCAACATTCTTGGACTTCCTTTCCTCATCTAGAAAATAAGATGGTTGGAATAAAGAACTAGAATCTAATGGGACCATCCATTAATTGGATAATGGCTGAACTATTGTCATGGAATATTATTGTGAAAAGGGGAAGCTAGGTAGCCCATTGAATAGAGCGCCAGGTCTGGAGTTGGGAGGACTTCCTAGCTATGTGACTCTGGGAAAATCATTTAATCCTCAATGCCTAGCTCTTACCTCTCTTCTGCCTTAGAACCAATACACAGGTAAGAGATTAAAAAAAGGTAAGGTGTTTTTTTTTAGGAAAGTAAGAGTTAAAAAAATAAATAAACCCCTGCCCTCAAGGAGCTTACAGTCTAACGGAGGAGACAAGAAGAAAACAGCTAAGTAAAGACAACATATTTGTGGGCTAAATCAGGAGCAGAGTGTAATATCAGAGGGGAGGCTCTAGTATTGCCCTCTGACCACTCCCTGGCATAGAAATATTCTTCTAAAATTCATCATCCAATTATTTTATCTCTCTTTAATTACTCTCTTTCTTTGATCAGTATTCTTTATCTAACTCCTGTTTTATTTTTTTTTCAAGCCCTTAACTTCTGTGTATTGGCTCCTAGGTGGAAGATTGGTAAGGGTGGGCAATGGGGGTCAAGTGACTTGCCCAGGGTCGCACAGCTGGGAAGTGTCTGAGGCCAGATTTGAACCTAGGACCTCCCATCTCTAGGCCTGGCTCTCAATCCACTGAGCTACCCAGCTGCCCCCTAACTCCTGTTTTATGACTAAACCAGTAGTTAATATTCCTTTTCCTCTTCCCTAGGCAAAACCCTTCCCATGCACCAGCTCTAGTTATGGCTCTTTTCGATGGCTTTAACAGTCTTATGACTTTAACAGGCCTTCATAGGATTTAGAGTTGGAAGGAACCTTACAGATGATCTCCTACAATGCTGTCATTTTCCTTATAAGGTAAAGTACCTTACATAAGCCACAAAATAAGTAAGAGAGAGAACCAGAGTTCAAATCCAGGTCATCAGGATGGCAGATCCATTGGTATTCCCACTATACTACATTGCCTCAAAATTTCAAAGAAGAAAAAAAAAACATTTTTAGACCACATTTTAAACATCAATAAGTCAGGTTTAAGGACATTCAAAGGGATAGTTTTATTTGTTAAAATTAAATCCAACATTCCTCAAATGGAATGATGATAAGAATGATGGTGGTGGTGATAATGTTGATGATAACTTGCATTTTTGGAGTACTTTAAAGTTTCCAAAGTACTTTACAAAATGTTATCTCATTTCACATCAACCCAGGGAGGTAGATGCTACTATTATTCAACTTTTAGATGGTCCAGTAGATAGAATACCAGGCTGGAAGTCAGGAAGAAATTAGTTCAGTCCTCTCTCAGACACTTACAAGCTGTGTGATCCTGGGCAAGTCACTTAACCTTTATTTACTGCAATTTCCTCATCTGTAAAATAAGGATAACAATTATACCAACTTTTTTTTTTTATTAAACATAATAATTATCTACCAGGGTTGTTGGGACAATCATATTTGTAAAGAACTTCAAACAGGGCCTGGCATATAGTTCTTTCCCAGAACTAACCTACAGTTAGGGAGTGGAAGATTGGTATTTTCATCACTTCTCATTTCTTTCTTTATTAGAAGGAACAAAAAAGGTAACTACACCATGTGCACCAGTGGGCAAACAAATAAAGTGGTTGGCTTCTTCTTGGTGTTTCTTGAAAGTCTCTAACTCCAAACATTTGGGCAATGGAGAATTCTCTTATTTGGATTCACAGAAGTCCATCCATTACATCTAAATGTGTTAGAAAGTGGTTCTTGTTGAATGATTCTCCAAAATTTTTGTTCTCTACTATATGAGAAACTGTAAAATTGTCACTTCCTACCATATTTCTGGTCATTTCCATTGCATGTTGTAAAGATGAAAATTAATATTTATTAACTATTATGTTTTATAACATTTTATTAATAATAAACTAACATAAAAAAACTAGAGTGAAAAGGTGCTAAACTAACTTCAGTCACACTCATGGAGAAGAGAGGAAGAGGGATGAGCTACAGAACTTATAAAACAATAATGTGACCACACAAACGTGGAGGCACAGAAGAGATTAAAGGGAATTTTGGGAAATACTAAGGGACTTCTGGGGGAAGAAGTCCAAGGTTCAAAATTTCCATTTATACAATGTCAAACTTCAATGATTGGCTTTGACTCCCCCACTTCTACTCCCTATAACTGGAGATAAAAGGATGTTCCTCAGCATCTCAGGGTTGTTTCATAAAAGTCTACAGACATTTATTAAACACTAGAGATACAAAAAAAGGCAAAAAGATAGTCATTTCCCTCAAGGATATCACAATTTAATGGAAGAGACAACACACAAACTGCTACCCATGTAGGAGATGGTGTTCCCTTAATTTCAAAGAAGACCAACTACATCACACATAGTGCAGTGGATAGAGGCTAGAACTGAAGTCAGAAAGAACTGAGCTCAAATCTGATCTAAGACACTGACTAGCTGTGTGATCCTAGGCAAGTCACTTTACCCTGTTTGCCTCAGTTTCTTCATATGTCAAATGAGCTGGAGAAGGAAATGACACACCATCTAGGATCTCTACCAAGAAAACCTCAAATGGGATCATAAAGAGTCAGACACAGAACAACAATTATGAGAGATATACAGAGAAATGGAAGGGACTCCATCGGGTGGAAAGCAGGAAAATCTTCCATCTGGTGAGATTTGAGCTCTGAACCATTAAACTCATATCTTTCCTATGCATATCACTTGCAAATGTATGGTGGGGAATATATTCTTCCATATCTTTTAGGAGATTTAATTTTATTGGACAGGCTAAGAGAATCAGGATGGGAATGCCAGCAAATTGGGAAGGATCTTAGTTGGGGCATGCTGGAAACAGCTCATAGAGTCAATTGTTCTATTTTCATTGTGAGCATTTAGATATGCCTTGGCAAAGAGTGACACTTAAGTGGTGAAGTGGAGAGAGTGCTGACCCTGGGGTCAGGAAGGCCTGAGTTCTGATCCAGTCTCTGACATTTGTTAGCAGTGTGACCCTGGGCGAGTCACTTAATCCTGTTTGCTTCAGTTTCCTCATCTTTCAAATGATTAGGAGAAGGAAATGGCAAACTACTCCAGTATTTGTGCCAAGAAAGCCCCAAATGGGGTCATAGAATCAAACATCACTGACAAGGACTGAATACAACAAAAATGGCAAACACCACAAGTCAAGGCTTGGTTTATCCTTTTGTTGGTTGTCTAGACTTAAAGTGATGAAGGATATGTTAATAATACAGATAAACTTTAAGTGTCCCATCTACCTATTTCTCTCTCTCTGTTTTTCTTTCTGTCTCCGTGTCTCTCTCCCTTTGTCTCTGTCTCTTTTTTCTGACTCTGTCTCTGTTTCTTCTTCTGCCTCTGTCTCTCTGTCTCTTTCTCTCTCCCCCACCTTCTCCCTGCAAAGTCTCCTCAGATTTTGACTTCATTGTCCCCCTTCCATCCCCAGCCAGTAGACACCAGTTACATAGAAATTTAAATCTCTCTCCTTTCCAGGTCCTCACCTGTCCTCCTTAATGCTGCCTTTATGTATTGATAATCACAGTTTAGAAATTAATCATGATCTTAAATGCATGGAGATTCAGAAAAACAAAGAAACTTCTGATGATTTGGAGAGCTTCCATCCGCCACTAAAGAGAGACAGCAGGATTATTCTCTCTTCTCTGGAGTGGGTGGTCCACAGGTACAGGGGAAGGTTTAGATGTGGAATGGAAGAGCTCAGATCACTGCCCACCTCAGTTCCTCCAAACATCTCCACCATTTCTGTTTCTCAGCCTCCTCAACTATAGGCAGCAAAATCCAGGGATTGCTTGCACTGTCTCCATATGCTTGGATGGAACTTCAGCTGCCAGGTCCTGGAGGTTACCCTTCATCCTTGTACTCCCCAAGGCCAAGTCTCTCCTTCCATGGGAAACACTTTCATCTTCCCCAAACCACCATGACCTGGAAACAATGGCAAACCAAAGCACACATGTTCATGCATCCTCTGCTCCTAAACTCTCATCAGTTTCTGAAAAGGGGGGTTCTAGGACAATCATAAGCTGATCGATCTAGACCTGGACAAAACTTCAGAGACCATCAATTCTAACCCCTTCACTTCACAAATGGAGAAACTGAGCTCAAGGAATGATTTAAGGTCAATGGATCATAGAATTTTAGCTTTAGACCTAGCTGGAAGGCACATCAGAGACCATATACAGTGATATTAAACTCAACTAGAAATAAGGGTCACTAAACCACTAATTGGCCACATATCACCTTAGAAAACTATATATTAACTCTGTTTAAGTTCTTTTGTGTTTTAATTTGTTTTGTTACATATTTTCTAATTATATATTAATCTCATTCAGATTAACTAGGGAATGTTGCTGGTTGGGCAATGGATTTTGTACCTCTGATCTAGTATATACTCCCCATTTTACAGATGGGTCTGAAGAGGTTCAATGACTTTCTGTGTTTCCACTGATCAAGACCTATTTCCATATTATTGATATTTGCACTAGGGTGATTGCCTAGAGTCTACATCCCCAATCATATCCCCATCGACCCATCAATGACTTTCCAGAGTCACTGAGTTAGTAAGTAGCAAAGGTGAAATATGTTGAAATATAAAATAACTAAACATTCCAGGTAGCTAACTAATTTTGCAAGTTAGTCAAGGATCTAAAATCATTCCCTCTTTCTACTCCAGTTCCATCTTGCTGGTAAAGCTCCTTTGGAAACCCAGAAGAGTATGTTATATATTTTTCTGCACTTTTTCTGCAATTTTCTTAGCTTTGCTCATTTTAGGAAAGTGCCTTAGAGTTCTGCTCCTCAGGAACCTTCAGGAAGCACTGTGGCAAGATTCTGATGATCAAATAACCCAAAGCAACCCTTTGGCTTCCAGAAAGGTGTTACTCATTGAGGGAATCAATTTGTAATGGCAGAAATTCCCATTGGTGATGAACAGAACACAAGAGAAAGCTCATCTCACAGAAGAATGATGTATGTGTGTCTGAGAAGAAAGGTCTCCCTTTAAAGAGATGGATTAGGAAAGGAGATGAGGGGAAAAGAAACTGCCCCAAGAAGTCAAGGGAATTCCTGTAGGTTCATATAGACTGGGCACATTCCACAAAAGTTGTCATTTTCACAATATTTTTGTTACTTGGATTTGTGATGCAGAGAGTGAAGAACCCAAGGAGGGAAGAAAAGGTTTTTCCCTCTCCCCACAATCTTTCCGCCATGGCTAGGTGGTGCAAAGGATGGAATGCTCGACTAAGAGTCAGAAAGACATATCTTCCTGTGTTCGAATCTGACCTCAGACACTTACTAGCTCTGTGGCCCTGGGCAAGTCACTTAACCCTGTTGGCCTCAATTTTATCATCTTTAAGACGGGCCAGAGAAGGAAATGACAAATTATTCCAGTATCTTTGCCAAGAAAATTCCAAATGGGGTCACAAAGAGTCAGACACAATTTAAAAAGATCTGAACATCTGCATTTGAATTCTGCTCCCAGTAGCAAGTTTCCATGCAGGCTCATGGCTCAGGCCAGCTTTGCCAATGACTGGAACAAATGTCCAGAGAAACCTGGCAACTCTCGTTGCAGAAAACCAAAGTGAGTCATTCTCCCAGAAGGAACTCTCTGGCAATGGGGTAGGGACCACTTATTCCTGTGATAGCTTGGGGACTAATTTAGGAGTCAGGCTGATGGCAATGTGATGTGGTTGGATGGGAAGAATCCCAAGCCTTGAAAATTTGAGATGTTGCTGTCGGTCTCATCTTGAGTGCTAACTAGCCTGTTAGTGGCAACATAGAACAAGCCACTTTTGCACTCTGTGCCTCAATTTCCCCACTTGTAAAATAAAGGGAATGGAAAAGATAGCCTCTGAAGCACCCAATATCTCTAGATCCATCGTTCTATGATTTATGGTCTGAAGTTGAAATATACCTTATGGTTTGAAGATAACCTGATCAAATTCAGCTCTAAAATGTAAACTTTTCACCTCTTCAAGCGTTCTACACTCTAAAGTTTTCCTCAGTTTCATCTTTTCTGATCCTGTCTCAAGAACATATTGTCTTCTATACCTGGAACACATCCCTTCTCCTCCAGATCTTTGCTGGAATATTTCTTTCCCTGCAACACCCAGCTTAGGCAGTACCTATAATAAAAGATTCTAGCTAGAAAGGATCTTAAAGGTCATCTAGCTCAACCTTCTCATCCATTGTACAGATGTGGAAACTGAGGCCCAGAGAGATGACATGTCTTACCGTAGGTGATAAACAGCAGGCTTAGGATCCAAACCTATGTCCTCAGATTCCAGGACCAGAAGTTTTTTACTCTATGATTTTTTTACTTCACTGAGTTCTCTCCTCTCTTGACCCCAGTTGAAAACAATCTCTCCCATTTCAGATTTTCCTGGAACACTTAGCCTGGATATTCCTGTGCTGTTACATTGTTCCACCCAGGATGGCTTGTTTGACTATCTTATCCCTTCTATGAGTTCCCTGTAGGCAGGCACTGCGGCACTTTTCATTTTCATCTCTCTGCCAGACCCGAGCTCAGAACCTGACACATCCAAGGTCCTTTCTATTTTGCTTTTGCTTATTAGAATTCAATTGAATTCTATATTCTCCTCATCACAGTCAGGAGGGAGCTTCAAATGGGGAAATGAAAGTCCATGTGAAGAGTTTTCCAAGTGAACTTTTAACTTGGGATGAGGACACTCAAGACATTCCATGGCCCCTCCTTTACTGCAGAGACTGTTGTGCAAGCCTGGAAAATGTCTTGGCCTTGACAGATGGACTTGGGGAATTCCAGGATAGCCAGTGATGCAGAAAGAGAAGAGAGGTACCTTCTAAAGGCGACCAGGTACATGCCTTCCCTCCTAACTTGAGATCTCCTCTCCTCCTATCCTTGCTCTTTTTAGACGCCTCTCAAAGAACTGAAACTCAATTGACTCCAATGAGGAATGGGAAAGTGTGAGGTCTTGCTTCATCCCCTTGACTTGGGATAAAGGAGGGGAGAATGGTGAAACAGGGTTGATTCATCTGACTGAAGAAGTCACTCTGATTCTAAAACGCAGAAAATTTAGGAGGCTGAGAACAGATAGAACTACTCCAGCCTATTCCTTGATTTCCTTGTTGGATGGCCAACATGGACTGAGGGTGAGAACTTCTGGCTTTGAGTGGAAATCCCCCTGATTTTGAGCACGACCTGGGGAAAGCCACCTCCAGATTTCCTTGATTGACTTGGGGGCAGTGTAGTAACATGGAGAGATCTGGGTTTGACTCTTGGCTTTGTTTCTTGCCCACTGTGGGACACTGGACAAATTACACCACCATTATGGACAGCAGTTTTCATGGACTCTAGACCAGTAGTGATAGGCAAACTGTGACCCGCAGGCCAGATGCAGCCCCCTGAAATGTTCTATCCGGTGGCTCAACATTATTCCTAATCTGACGAATACAGTGAGTAGGATACAATACAATGAAACTTCGAAAGATTTGCCTTAGAAAGAGACTGACAGAGGAGCATTTCCTTTTCTTTGGCCCCCTCTTTAAAAAGTTTGCCCATCACTGTCCTAGACCAATACTTGGAAGGGAACTTTGATGCCTTTAAGTGCAACCCCCTCATTTTAGAATTGAGGAAAGGGGGCCCCAGGAATTTAGGTAATTTGTCCAAGGCCACCCAAGCAGTGGACATTAGAACCCTGGATCCTCAGAATCCAGAGTCAAGTTTCTTTCTATTGTACCACACAGTTTCTTACTCTGAGTTAAAGGGTTGGGCTATATGATCACTAAAAGCTCTCTGATATCTTGGAATTCTATGGAGATTATTTTATAGGGAGGAAGAGTTCATTAATTTGTATAGTGTTTCTGAGAGGGAAAAGCACTAAATTGCTAGATTAAAAGCTTTTTGAGGGCAGGGACTATGCCATATACAAAGAACAAGTCTTGCATCTGAGGAACATGCCACAAAATGCTTGTGGGGCAAATGTCGCAAATGGTGCCTCTAATTCAGGTATTGGCCCCAAGACAGTGCAAAAATGATATTGGAAAATTTTCAGCAAATAGGGGTGGCAGCTCTATGACTCTATTTGCTAAAGATTTCCCAGGCTCTTGGGAAGGCACTCATTTGGGCTGCAACCACTGGTAAGAAAGGATGGAAGTGGAGGCAACTAGATGCACAGTGGATAAAGCACCAGGGTGAGGACCTGGATTCAAATTTGATCTCAGACACTTCCTAGTTCTGTGATTTTAGGTTTGAACTGGTCCACAAGAAAAGGTTTAAGTGATGTCACTGTAATATTTTGTAACCTCACAGCAACAAACTAGGAAATTAGACCAAACACTGCAGTATAGTTTGTATTTTGTAATAGCAGAGATAAAGTTGGGTTTTCTCTTATGTCTCTGTTTTTTTTCCTTTTATTTACTCCTTGTCTGAGTGAAATCCTTTCACCCTGTCTTATACTTGACCAAAATTTCTGAGCTCTCCTTTAGAAGTATGACTTTCTATTTTGGCACCCACAGTTTGTTTTGTGGTCATGATGTTTCGTTTCTATCTCTCTCCTCCTTACCTTTTCCTTCTTTAAAACAATATCAGAGTTATCAAATTTTATGGGATTAGTTTCATAGGCTTATATATGTGGCTTCTGAAATAAAATGAGAATATCTTTGAAATGTTTCTTGGAGGTATGAACTGGTTTTCTTGGAGGTTTTCGGCATTATGGACACTTATTCTGCATTTTTCACTTGATTGTAGGAGAGTTAATCACTTTTTTTCTTGTTTACACCTGGTTTATTCTTTGATTTAATTGATTAACTTAATGTAGAGTCCAGGTAAGCTTCATTCATACATAAATGAGGAAACTTAGTCCAGGAAAAAGAAGGCTTTCTTTTTACCCCCAAATGACACATAGTGGCACTCAAGCCTAGAGTTTAGGTCTTTTGGCTCTCGGTCAATACTCTATATAGTATGCTACTAGTTTAAGCCATCCATCAAAATTTCTTTCCTGGGCCAGGAAAAGATGGATAGTTAGATGTTGATGTTGATAATGATGATGTTGTTGATGATAATGCTGTCGTTGATGACAATGTTGGTGATGTTGATGTTGTAGATGATGCTGTGGTTGATGTTGATGATGATGTTCTTGATGACATTGATGATGATGGATGTTATTGATGATGTGGTTGTTGATGCTGCTGATGTTGTTGATGATGATGTTGATGTTGTTAATGATGATGTTGATGTTGTTGATGTTGATAACATTGATGATGTCGATACTGGTGTTGTTGATGCTGATGATGAGGATGAGGATGATTGAATTTGGAGTTGGAGGTTTTCCTTCCATTTGAACCTTTCTGACCCTTCCCATTGTAATGATTGAAATTTTCTTGGATACTGTCTCCAACCTCTTTCACCCCTCCATTGTATTGGTCTTCTCCCCCCTCCCCTTGCAATTCTTTATGAAATATAAAATTACTCTATTTTATTTCTTTTCCCATTTCTTAGTATTATCCTTTTTTTAACTCCTTGTTTATATGTATATATGACATTTCATCCTATATAGTTTGTCACTGTTCCTCTAAGTACACTTCTTTTAGCTACCCTGATGATAATAACAATGTTTAAGAGTTACCAATATCATCTTTCTTATAGCAATACAAATCATTTGAACTTATTGAGTCCCTTAAAAAAAGTGATTTGTTTGTTTGTTTGTTTTCTACTTTCTTAATTACTTTTCGGTGATTCTCTTGAGTTCTGTGTATGGGCATCAAATTTTCTGTTTAACTTAGGTCTTTTCTTTATGAATGCTTGGAAGTCTTTTATTTTATTAAATCGTCATACCTTCCCCTGCAAGAATATAGTCAATTTTGCTGTGTAGTTGATTCTTGGTTGTAGACCCAGTTCTCTTGCTTTCCAGAATATCATATTCCATGCCTTCTAGTCCTTCAATGTGGACGCAGCCAGGTCCTGTGTTATCCTAACTGTGGTTCCATGATATCTGATTGGTTTCTTCTTAGCAGTTTGTAATATCTTTTCCTTGGTCTGGTAGTTCTTGAATTTGGCTATAACATTCCTGGGTGTTGTCAGTCGGGGATTAAATGCAGGAGGTGATCCGTGGATTCTTTCAATCTCCATTTTTCCCACTTGTTCAAGAATGTCAGGGCAGTTTTCTTGAATAATTTCCTATAGAATGATGTCCAAGCTTTTTTTTTTTTTGTCATGATTTTCCAGTGGTCCAATAATTCTTAAATTGTCTCACCTGGATCTATTTTTCAGGTCTATAGTTTTATCAATGCGGTGTTTCATACTTTCCTCAATTTTTCATTCTTTTGATTTTGTTTTATAGACTCTTGCTGCCTTGTGAAGTCATTTGCTCCTAGTTGTTGGATTCTAATTTTTAAAGACTGAAATTAATCCCTGGATTTTTGGTAACCCTTCTCCTTCTGGTCTGTTTTTCTTTGTAGGTCATCTTTTACTTTCTTTGCCTCATTTTCAAGTTGGTCAATTCTGACTTTCGGGACACTATTTTCTTGTTTTAATTCATGTGCCTCTGTTTCCAGATAACTTATTTTGCTTTTTAAGTTCTTTTTCCAATTGTCTTCAGCCTCTCTTAATCATTTTTTGAATTGTGTTTTGAGTTCTTCCAAAGCCTGAGTCCAATTCATTGGAGTTTCTGTATTTTTGCTTGGTGTTCCTTGGTTCTCCTCTATTCCATTTGTTCTTTGTTCTTTACCTGGATAGAAGCTATTGATTGTAATTTCTTTTTTCTTTTTCTGTTGTTTATTCATATTTTTTCTTCTTCCCCCGCTCTGTTATTGGCTGTAATTTTGCTCCTCTGATTATTTGTTGGATCTGTGGGTTTGTGCTATTCTTTGCTTAAGGGGCTTATTCTTTGCTCTGCTGACTAGATTAGGCTGATGGAGTATTAATGAGCCCTGAGGTCAGATCTTCCCCAGCTGGCTGCAGAAGCTGAAGGTGTAGGTGAAGGTGCAGAGGCTAAAGGGAGCTCTGCTTCGTGCCCTGTTATCAAGGTATTCTTTTGTGGTTGCACCCTTCACCCTAGGATTCGAGTCAGCAGGATTCTGCTCTCAGTGCAGTAGGTGGGGGAAGGGTGCTGGAGATTGAGCTTCCCTGCCCTATGAAGAAGACACTAGAATTAAGAGGATTTGGGGAAAGCTTTGTGTAGGGAGTAAGATTTTAGTTAAGACTTAAGGGAAATGGGGACAGCTAGATAGCTCAGTGGATAGAGAGCCAGACCTAGAGATGGGAGTTCCTGGGTTCAAATCTGGCCTCAGATATCTCCTAGTTGTGTGACCCTGGGCAAGTCACCTAACCCCCATTTTCTAGCCCTTACAATTCTTCTCCCTTAGAACCAATACATAGTATAGAGTCTAAGACAGAAGGTAAGAACTAAAAAAAAAAAGGCTTAAGGGAAACCAGGGAGATCAGTAATTGAAGTGAAGGAGGGAGTGTTCCAAGTATAGAAGGGCCATCAGAGAGAATGACTGGAGCCAAGAGATAGAGTATCTTGTTTGCAGAACAGCCTGGGGGCAAGTATCACTGGATCAAAGAGTAGGTGTTGGGGAGTAAGTCTAAATGACTGCAAGGCATTAAAGGCCTGTCTAAATTTTGACTCCCAGGGCAAAAGTCTTAGTTGCACTTCCCTAGTTGCATTTCTAAATATAATGCTTTGCAAATTTAAAGGAGCTATACAAATGCTAGCTAACTATAGGTCTACCTGGTATTATCTAATTTCAGTATTTCCTCCAGTGTCTAGTATGAGGCTCTGCACTTACCAAGTGTTTTATAAAAAGCCACTACATTTTGTAATGTTTATCACATTTTTATTCTCTTAAACTTCTGAAGCTCCTGTTTGAAAAGTCTTTTGCCATCTCCCATGGTCCAATGATCCATACCAGATGAGAAAGTTCTGTCAACTTTCTTGTTCCTAAATGGAATCAGGCAAGAGTTGAGGAATGATTCCTACTTTGGGGCTAGTTGTCAATTTAGTGGGTTGTGGATCATTGATGACTTACAAAGAGATCTGGTTTCCTGTTTGTGTCTCTGTGCCCGGAATGAAAGGTACACAGAATATTTGGTGCCTCTCTGGTAAGGCTCTCCGTTTTTCAAAGTTTTCTTTTGTAGTTTATCGCTGTGCTGGAGGAAGGTGGGGAGAAGGGTACATCATTGGTCCTTTGAGCCTATCTGGTTTCCTCTTCTGACTTCCCTTTTCAAATATCCTGCATCACAGTAGCTATCTTACTGAAGCAGATAAGAGGGTCATAGACTGAGAGCTAGAAGGGAACTTAGACATCATCTCTTCCAACCTCTTATTTATAGATGAGGAAACCTTGAAGTCCAGAGAGCTTAAGTGACCTCAAGGGACCAAAGACACAGAGGTAGGAAGTATTAGATTTGGGACTTGAATCTAGGTCCTTTGGTGTTCTTTGCATTCATCATGCTTCTACCCCATGGACTTATCAAAGATCCCAGCCTTATTTCCTCAGAGGGGAGTGCTTGAGCATTATTTTTATCCATTCACATGACCTTCAAACTATAAATCTGAGTACACAAATGTAGAGAATTCAGAGTTCAAACTTGAATCCACCTTACAAAAATGCTCTGGGTAATCATGGTGGGATGTGTGGAAAGAATATAGATTTTTGAGTCAGAGAACCTAAGTTTTTATCTTGTACCTGCTACTTATTACTTGTGTGATCTTAGCAAGGGTGTGTAGGTAAATATTTAACAATTAGCTCTCCAAGGTGTGAAAAATATATAGATGGTCCTCTTTTAAGTTTAATCTGAAAGATTAACTATTTTTCATCATTTTCTTGAGTCTAGAAAATCTTAATAAAACAATAAATTTGACCCCAATTTTTAGTGCAAATTTCCAAGGGGTGACACTGAAAATTTAATAATCAGCTTATAGAGCTGATTCAAACTGGTTCCAGCACACTCCTGAACTTTGGACAAGACTCTTCACTTCTCTAGACCTTAGTTTCTTCATCTCTAAATTAAGCAAGGTGGACTAGGTGACCTCTAAATTCCCTTCTATGATCCTATGACCTTTCCTTTGTAGTCTAGTCCACTTTCTCTTAAAGACTGAGGACTGACAAAACATAACATATAATTAGTATTACTGGAAGGGGCTTAGAGGTCTTCTAATCCAAGATATTCAATATATAAATGAGATAATAGAAATAGTCATTGTCTTGCCCAGGTAACAGAGCTATTCTTTTGAGCTCTGGTCCTATGATCCCAAATCTAGGATCTTCCTGGAATGCTATGTTCCCTTCTAAGATGGCAATTCTCAGTGTGGAAGCATATCAAAAACTTCCTTTTGGAAGCAGCTAGGTGGTTCATTGGTTAAAGAACCAGGTTTAGAGACAGGAAGGCATGGATTCAAATCAGGGTTCAGACATTTCCTAGCTATGTGGTCCTGGACAAGCCACTTTAACCACATATTCTAGCATTTACTGCTCTTCTCTAGAATGAATACATATTATTGATTCTAAGATATAAGGTAAGGGTTGGAAAAAACACCTCCTTTTTGGTTCAACTGAAAATATAAAGTCGTAATTAACTCTTTAGTCTAATATCTTTCCAGACCCATCCTTGTCTGTTAGATCTTAACCCCCTTCTTTTAGGAAAGTTCATGAAAGGTCAGGAACAAAAGCTAAGCCTAGGAAAATAGATTAAGGGTGACAACAAAAGAGAACAAGAAAAACCTTTGGTCTGGTTATTCTCATTCCCTCCCCCATCCTGTGAAGAGATAAGAGTTACACCACACTGTAAAGTTCTTATCTTTACTCACCTACCCATCATTTTTTTAATATTTGTTTCACAATGACTTTTGAAGGAGTGACAGATTTTTGTCAAATTTAGTATAGAGTAAAGGGTTTCAAACTACAATTTAAACTTGATTTGTGACGTTGAAACTGAAGAGGCAAAATGGAAGGCAACATTTTCAAATGAGCAAATAGTTTATTTTTTTAAAGGATTTTGATGACTAGAAATTAGAGAGATAAATGATTGGATTAATGGTAATTAATTTGTGCATAGGGCTGGTGTTAGCACAAAAAGAAAGGCGGGGTAACTGATAGGTGCCAAGTCCTAAGAGAGAGCATAGAGTAACACTAAATTTGGGGTCTGGAAGACATTGATTCAGACCTTGCCTCTGGTACCTACTGGCTGCACAACTAGGGACAAACCATAAGTTTTAGAGCTTTAGACTTTAGATGTAGTTTGAAACCTTTTATTATATACTAAATGTGACTGGAATTTGTCATTCTTTCAAAAGTCATTGTGGAACAAATGTACAAAAATGACAAGTAGTTGAATTAAGACAAGGACTTTACAGTGGGTCATACTCTCATCTCTTCACAGGACAGAAAAGATAATGAGAATAACTAGACTAGAGCAGTATTTCTCTTTGCTTGTGTTGTAAAGAAGGTATCTTTGTCTAATATTATAGTTATTATAGGGTATATTAATCAGGGAAGCTGTGACTTGGATTCCCTTGATAGCTGGTGCAGGGACACCTGAGTCCTATCGCTCAGCTGGATGTTATAATAACTGCCCTTCTCAATAATAGCACCTAGGCAGGATCCCTAAAGGTCAGGTGGATGGGTAACCCTTCCAGGTCCCACCTGGGAATGGATTGATTATTAATATTGGGCTCTATTAGCCTTGGATAACGTTTTCATCTGACTATGTTGCTCCCTCCCCAAGAGTTGTGATGTAATAACTACTCAGGAAGGTACTTAATAAACTTTATCTATATATGTTAATAAGGGAAAGGAATAAACAGGAATGGATTAGGGATAGGAGATCCTGTCACTAATGGCTATGATCACTAATCCCTCAGGACTGCAGGCTGTTTAATAATGCTGGAGCTCTTGTTCTTCACCTCCTCTGGCTCAGCTTGGCCACGGCCAAACCAGAGAAGGCAATCTGCTTGGTTGATACAGATATCGATGATCCCTCTCAGCTTCTTATTGCCAGTTGTTATGTCAGTCCTACAGCCATCAGGAAATACCTCCCTTACCTCCCTCTGCTTCTTCTCCTTCCCTCTTCCCAGTTCCCACCCAGGCCCAGATACCTAAATATCTAATGATGGTTCAGATGTCGAAATATCTAGGGGAATTCAGAGAGAATCAAAGGACCCATCATCAGAGATCCATAGGTCAATGCTCCAAAATCAGAGATCAATGTCCAAGGCCAAGGATTCCAGGCCAAGGCCCTTGTCAGATGGCTGTCAGGGTATTTATATCCTCTGGCCAACTGCCTTTCCTCTTGTCCTCACGGCATCTGGGAACATTCCGATGTCTCCATCTGTTTTCACCTGTCAGTCAAGGTGAGACTCACAACTCCCAGTGTTTGAATATGACACTTGTTACCCTTGACTATTTTCCTAGCTTCAGCTTTTGTTCTTGACTTTTCATAGACTTTAGAGGCCATAGATGAGGACACCAAAGCAGATAAAGTGACTTGCCTATGGTGACATGTTAGTGTCTAAAGCAGGATTTGAATTAACATCTTCCTGACTCCCAATTCTATCCACTGTGTCACTGATCATAACTTCTATAGGTCTTAGTTTCATCACTTTGAAAATGAGAAAAATAGTACCTATTGGTATTTTATCCTGGACTGTGAACTTTGAATGAGAAAATGGAGGTAAAGAGATTTAGAAATCTTGAAGCTCCCTAGAAATGACAGCTCTCTATGGTTGGGAAGGCACATAAGCATCCAGAAACAATCCTAAAGAAAACATCAACTTTTTATTCTAAGGCTGCTTATAAACAGCTTAAAGATCAAAGAGAGCTGGGACTTCTTGAACAGATGTAGGGTTTTCTCTTCTATGCTATGACTGAAGCTGAATATTTTATAAGGGCAAAGGAGGGATCCAGGTAAGCTCTCTCTGTCTCTCTGTCCCTCTGTCTCTCTGTCTCTCTGTCTCTCTCTCTCACACACACACATGCACAAAACAGTGGAGCTCTCTAGGGAGTCTGGTTACCTAGGTGGTTTTCCCTATGTGCCTGTGTTTGGTGCCCCTATTCTTTGTGTTCCTGGAGAAAGTCTTATGTATTGTCATAAGCCACTGGAAGCAACAATACCCTAGAGGACCAGGCAGTGAAAACTCTAAAGTTACAAAACAACAGTGGCTGTCCTCTTGACAACACACTTTGCACCATTTCTCTTGGCAGATTTGTGCCAGAAAATACAAGGTACTGATAGCTGATGGTTAAACTGGAAGGCAAGTTCCAAGAACTTGGGTTTTCACCAATAGTGAGAGTAAACCAAATATAACTATTATTCCAGAGAAGTCAATGGGGACTTCCCATTCTGGATGTATGTGTGTGATGTGCTTTAATGATTTTGCTCCTGGGACATACCCAATGATCCCATAATGATAGCATGAGACAACCACAGAATAAAGTCCCTGAGGTCTCAAGTGGGGATTAAAACATACACACACAAAAACCCATCACAAAATTAGGAATTCACATTTATTGATGAGATATATACATAAAAGATACAACACTTAGTGAAATATTGGATCTGCTGATTATTTCCAGTATACAAAGAATGTCCAGTTGTTTTATACAAGAAAAGTTACAGAAATCAGTCTACACAATAAGAAATCTTGGAAAACTAATGGTGAAAATAGAAAGACCTCAACTATCCAAAGATATCTTTAGTCAAGAAGACATTCCTTACTACAATGCATAGGAAATAGCCTCCTGGTTAGTTGAAGTTTTATTGTCTGCATTCATTTGTCTTTGAACTCTATGTGCTTGCAAATCTGTACAGCATATCACTTCTGATCCTTAATAAGTATTTGGAATCTAAGGGAAAAATTAATTTTTGCTTGCATGTACAAGAAATTTCCCTGGAGAAACCCACTTAAGCCACTGCTTTTTTCTTCTTTCTTTCTTTCTTTCTTTCTTTCTTTCTTTCTTTCTTTCTTTCTTTCTTTCTTTCTTTCTTTCTTTCTTTCTTTCTTTCTTTCTTTCT
>NC_058135.1:259222979-259254999 GCF_016433145.1 Gracilinanus agilis
CATTAGCAAAAGTATCTGTCACAATATGTTAAGTAAGAAAAAGGGAATTGTAATGCTTAAATATTTGTGTTATGATATAAATAAAATGCTCTCGAGTTTCTGCCTCATGATATGTTATTATGTCAACAGCTGCACTAGTTCAAATGGACAGTGGCCAAATTGTATCTCCCGAAACAATGTTGATCTATGTATAATGGAAGCCGTATGGAATGGGGAAAAGGAGTTTCTAGCAGAAGGTGACATTTCTAAGGAAGAAAATGGGAAGCGTGGGATTTCTGAAAAGTCGGTATAATAGAATACATAACCGATGCTAAGCATAGAGACTGGACTTGTGATTTCATCCACATAGAGCACTCCCAATTGAGGAAACTTTCCTCTACCATTCCAGTTGGGTGTCCTCTCTGCTACTCAGAGTCTTAGAGAGTTGACTAGGCATTGGAAGGTGGAACTACTTGCTCAAGGGCCACATCGCCAGTAGATGTGAAAGGTAGGACTTGAATCACTCACTATCCATTGTACCAGACTGCCTCTCAAATGAACCAGAATACACGCACACATACCACACACACACAACTCCCAAACCCTATTTGCTTGGTTCCACTATTGAAAATCCAACAATATCCATGTCTTATTCTCTTTCAGGATTCTATAAGCGAGAGATTTACAAAGATAGTTAATTTAAGTCAGTCTTCCCTGAGTACTCTACCTACAAACATCTTCCCTGGAATGTCCTTTAAGCGCCATGTTTTTATTCCAATCATCTTGGCTCTTAGAACTAGTCAACGATTTAAGGAATACTATCTTAGTAAGGAAAATTATAATCTGTAATTTTTTTTCTTGATGCCAAGTGAATTTGGTCAAATGAGAAGCAAACTAGTTCCATAGAGATGCCCATATGGATCAAAGAGGAGGTCAGACGATAGTAGCTGCTTCTCTTGGGGGGTGTCTTCCAGGGACTCATCCATCTTAGTTTTAAATCAGGCCAAAGTTAAATTAGCTTATTCTCCTATTTCTTAAATCATAGAAAGTTAACAGAGAACTAATCACCAGGTTTTAGACATGGGAAAAGTGACAAAACAACAACACACCCTCACATCAACTTTTTAGTGGGGAAGAGATAGAGATTCTGGGATCTTCTGTAAGCAGAGATGGAAAAGCAGGGCAGGTTCTGGTCAACAAGGAGTTCTTCCTATGCCATCCGGTAATTCTCAATTTGAATTAATTTTTATCGTTCATTTAGTGCTAGCTTCAGGCATTTCTAACCATCTAATCTAAGCTACTAAAGGTACTAACACTTTCACTACTAAAAGTGCTTTTGATGCCTTCTGGAGTTCAGGATCCTGGGCCAAAGCCCCAGTTACTTCTCCCTCATTACAGTTCTGAGAAAGAATCTTCCAGATCACTGTTGAATCTACTTAGGCTTATTGCTGTGACTCACAGGACAATAATAGATAATGAGGCGATTCAGCTTGTGAGTGGAAGGGGGAAGAGAGCTTTCTATACTAGCAATGTGAAGGATATTATTTTCAAAAACATGGATGAAAATAGTGTTTTCTTCATGCAGCAGCTTAAGAGGAACCACAACACATTTATAAATAGTTCTTCACTAGACTTTTCTTTAATGTTCTTATGGTGCGTCTACAATGTCCTCCAAGAATGCACTGGGCTTGCCCCAGGTTTTTAAAGTCTGTTTTGTCTATAAGGAAACAACTCAAGATCTTCCCAGCCTTCATTTAGAAACTGAAGGATAACAGGGTGATAGATTTGTGACTGGAAGGGATCTTGGGGGTCATCTAGTCCATCCCCCTTGACTTCGACAACACTTTCCATTTCTAGGAAAATTTAGGATAGAAATCCACATAACTGGGTCAATCCTTAAAAATAGCATCTCCCCCAAACCTTCTTGGGCTCCTGGCTCCTATTTAGACTAGAAAGTGCAAGACCTAAATGTTCTCAAGGGATATGGGCACTCATGTTGGCAATACTAATACTAATATTCATACTCACACCCAAATTCATAATTATACAATACAATACTACTTCTATACTACTAACAATACTATTAATATTATTAAAATTATTATTACGTTAGCAGGTCTTATAAAAATCCAGCTTGATCTGACTAGGAGAGACTGAAGTAATGCATTGTCCTTTGGGGCAAAATAAAATTGCCCCTTCAGATCACTAAAACTTCAGACTATGCCTATGCACCTATGGGAAAATATAGATTAGAAACCACTGTGCACACAGTTCAGTTCGCAAACATCTGAAACCTCAGTTTCGGATAACGGCTCCAGTTTTCTGCTTCCCTCTGCAGGTGCAGACATGGATTTGGTGACTTGGAACAATCACTACCTCAAACATGGTTGAAAGAGTGGTTGGTGGTCCTCCCACACAATGGACCCATCTCTTCCTTCTCACAGATTGGAACTAATTTCACATTTAAAAAAAAATAGCTGAGCTTAGGTTCAAATTGGGCTTCAGAAAGGGAAAAAAAAAAGTGAGAGAAGCATTAAAGTGAGTTCTCACCTTCCCCATCCTCGACATCCCTGGCCCAATTCACAGATGGCAAAAAAGAAATTTGCATGCCAGCTAAAGAGGAAGACGGTAGCAACACACAGCTGTCACAGAACTGGTTTGGTTAGCTAGGTTCTCTGTTCCATGAATGAGTGTTTTGGGTCAGAAGCATTGTACAATGTCAGATTAGAAGTCTGAGGATATGAGTTCAAGTCTCACTTCTGCTGTTTACTAGCCACTTAACCTCTTGAAGCCTCAGTTTCCTCTTTTATAAAATGAGGATGGAAATAGATGATTTATGAGGTCCTTCCCAGCTCTAAACCTAAGAGTTTTCTTTAAATTAATTATATAGCATTAATGGGTTTTTGAAATGCCACGTTTCCATAATAGTTCTATATATAAATCTCAACAGCAAAATTATAAACATCCTATGTGGGAAAACTGTATGCTGGGCCTGAATTCTTGATTTATTTCTTCTTCTTATGGCACATTATGTGGGGCTGGTTAAGTATGAAGAAGAAAGAAGACGAGGTCTGAAAAACAAGGGGACTGAGTAGAAATCCAGGTGGTGTAAAGAAGATAAGAAGTCTTAGGATGTGAAGGAGGAAAGCATACAAGAAGAATGCTAGGAGGCAGACTCTTCAGGTGGCATCCTGAAGCATTAGATTTTCACTCCCCAACCCACTACTGAGAGTCCTCGCACAGCATGCTAGTAAGAAGCTGAGTCCTAATAACAAAAGACTGAATAATAAATTACCTGATTGTCCTTCCCTTTAGAATATTTTCTAGACACTTCACAACAGAACCAAGAACTCCTGAGAGATCTGTCTGATTGGTGTTAACCCTGTCCTGTGAATAGTCTTAGCTATCTCCCTTGATCATGATTCCTGAGACAGAAAATGCTCGATCTGGTCTCTCTCAGCAATCCCTTGGTCCACCAAGTCCCTGCCAGTCCAAGGAAAATGAACCATGGGGCCATTTTCTATGAAAGAAAAAGTATTGTTTAATACTGCTCCTTAGCTGACAGTAACTCTGCTCTAAGAGACAATCATGGCCAGATTTTCAGTATTTTGAGTGAGCAGAAATCATGGATATGGGCTAACATAAGGTAAGAGATTTGATAAAGAAGATGGATTTTTCTTTAAATTAAGTGTCCTGCGTAGATTTTTAGGCATTCGGTATAAGTATACCATCCCCTTTCATCATATATAAATACTACTTGGCTACAAAGACAGCCCCCTGTAAGGGGATTTGATCAATTTGTGCATCCTGGATTTCTTGGAATGTTCTAGAAAAAGTAAAGTTCATATCCCCATTGTTAGGAACCCAAAGAATAATAAATTTCGGTAGAAACCAAAATTATAACCTCAGGTCAGGAGAATGTACACACTCCTTGAGGTCAGGAACTATTTTGTTTTTGCCTCTGTATTCCTAATACCTAGCATGACAGTCTTACCTAGAATAGGTGCCTCATAAATGCTTATTAAATTAAATGAACTAAAGCTACAAGATACGATGAGGAGAGTGAAGCCCACTGTAAACATAGGCCAACAGCCACAAAGAATTTCATTATCGCAATCGGAGGCAAAACAGATTTCAACAAATCATCTTGTTCTTGAAGCTAGTTAATATTTACATTGACTGTGTCTTTAACTTTTGATTCTATGTAGCAGCTCTGGGCAAACATTACTTCTTAATCAATGATTAAGTTATTCAATGGGGGAAAAACACCCTCATAATTAGAATGGCACAGCATGCTCTATTGTTGAAATGATTACTATGGGGGTTCTTCCCAGGGGAAGGAGGGAAAGGCTAGATCCTATTGAGGAAATGTCTCCTACCAATGCAGATTGGTACTTATTCTGCATCTTATACCTCAAGAGAGTAGCAACTATGGCATAATCCCTTAAATTTCTGTAATTATTCATGAGAATGAGTCAGCATGGTGTAGGGGTTAGAGGTCCACCTTTGGAGACAGGAAGATGGAAGTCAAAAAGTCCTGTCTCTGGCACTTATTGGCTGGGTGACGGTGGGTAAGTTGTTTAATTTTTCTTTACTCTGAGCAGCTCTATGGGACCATAAGTTACAGATAAGTTGCCAATCTGCATAGGTGGTGGGAAAGTCCATACTGGAAATGGATGAACTCGTGAGCTTGGATCCCCCAAACCTTACTGATAGAGACACATAGGGGACAGAGGATGAAAGCGTTTGGGGTCAGCCTTCTGGGATCTAGTCATTTGTGCTATTGTTTTTTTAAAGTCTTTTTTTTTAAAAAAAGGTATTTTGGAGACACTTAATTTAAAGGGCTCTCAGTAGACAAGTGGTCAGTATTCACAGCAGTGGGTGCTTGCTTTGAGTCAAACACGTGTAAAACTCGGAAGAGGATTTTCAGCTAGATGAGGCTTGCTGGTGGTGTCTTTTGGGCATCCCAAGAGGAAACATGGAAAATACTTTAGGTTGGTAGCACATTCTACACTTCTTTGTGCCCTGAGACCCCACAGTTCCCTGCACCGGTTTCACCCCCTTTCCCCATTCTTGGTGGAAAGAACGTTCCCATTCTTCTGCAGCTCGAGTGCAAGGGGGTGCCAGTGAGAGTGCATCTTTGATGCAAACCAATCTCTCTAGCTGCCTCCATCCAAACAGTAATACAACGGAGAGAGTTAGATAGTTACGGCCAGGCATTTGGCAAAGACACTGCCCTGTGCTTACAATGGCTACTTTATGACACCTCCTCCTAGTCTCAGTTAACAAATTAAGTAAATGTATTTATATATCTTTTTTTTAAGGGACGTTTTTTTGTTTAATCTTTACATCATCTTTTACCACTGGATAACTTCGGAGAGTTTATTCAATGTGGAGCTCGGAGTCTGTTTCTGCGCCTAGTGATCCCGCTTCCAGGGTTCTTCCTCACCATGGCAGTCTGCTGACTTTCCATTGGTTGCCAGGGTGACCTGAAAATAGTCAGCATTAACATCCAGCTTACAGGTCAGCAAACAAAGACCACAAGTAGGGTAGGTGGAGGAGTGGCAGTGTTGTAGTCATCATCGCCAGCCAGAGGAGACATGCCCCTCCAGGGGTTTTTAACACTGATCTGCCAACACTGGTACATTCACAAGGATAAGGCTTTTTGGAACGATTCATTGAGTTGAGTGTGTGAAAGGGGAAGGGTATCTAACTACACACGCCCATCAAAAGAACAGCAGAAAATGTTGCTACACACCATCACAGGAAACATATTATGAACTGCACAGCTATCTCTAACCATCCATGGGAAAGGTTCAGTTGCAATCAGGCCAGGCTAGCTTCAGTGCTTTTCAGATTAATTCCCAGTTATCAGATCAGATCTGTATTTCAAATGAAATGATGTTTGTAAAGTGCTTTGCCAATCTTAAAGTGCTTTACAAATGCTAGTTATTATTGTTAGCTCTGGGTCATAAACACAGTTAAATGAATGTAGACACACACACACGCACACAGACACACAAAGCTAACTAATGTTTAACTTTTATAAATGAAATATTGGAGAGGCAGAGGGAGACCTAGTCTCAGAATAGTAATACCCGTGCTCAAATTTTGCCTCTGCCAACATATTGGCTGTGTGACTTTAGGTAAGTCAATTAACCTCTCAGTACCTCAGGCAACTTTCTAAGCCTACAAGTTACAGATAAGTAAATTGCTGATCTTCGTTAGTGGAAGGAATTCCCTCATGAATGAAATAATGGATACCGACCCCCCCCCCCACAATTTTACTTACACAGAATTGTCTCAGACAACTTTCTTAAATATTAAGCTACAAAAATCTGCATCGGTAACAGGAGTTTCTTTTTAAACCCTTAACTTTCGTTTTGGAGTCAATACTGTATATTGACTCCAAGGCTGAAGAGTGATAAGGATAGGCAATGGGAGTCAAGTGACTTGCCCAGGGTCACACAGCTGAGAAGTATCAGAGGTCAGATTTGAACCTAGGACCTCCCATCTCTAGGTCTGGCTCTCAATCTACTGAGCTACCCAGCTGCCCCCAGTAAAAGGAGTTTCTTGATAAGGAGTTCCTTAAACTAGTTAAATCCATGTTTTTCCAGGCAGATTAGCTAAATTGGTGGATAGATAGATAGATAGATAGGTAGATAGATAGATAGACAGACAGATAGATAGATGTTAGATAGATAGGTAGATGGATGGATGGATGGATGATACATGATAGATGATAGATAGATGGATAATGGATATTAGATAGATGGATAGGTGGATGGATGGATGGATAGATAAATGGATAGATGGATAGATGGATAAATAGATGGATGGATGGATAGATGGATGGATGGATGGACAGATAGATAGATAGATAGATAGATGGATGATGGATGTTAGATGGATAGATGGATGGATGAATAGATAGACAGATAGATAGATAGATAGATAGATAGATGGATAGATAGATGTATAGATGGATGAACTGATGGATCAATGAAAAGTAGAATGCAAATGCATGAATACATATGTGATTTGTGATTTTGTCATTGTGGCAACTCCCAATGTGGACATTCTCTCCATCTATGAACATCATACCATCTTTTACTTAGTAAAAAATTCCTACGTAGCTGAAGGTACAGAGTGTCATGTCCAAGGTCACACAGTAAGCAGCAGAGGTCGGAAGTTGTACCCAGGTCTTCTTGACTCTAAGCTCAGCACTTAATACTTGACATCACGTTGCCTCAGTTATACATACAAACATACATACATACATATATACACATGTATAAATGAAATTTGTTGGATTGACTCTACCAAAGAACTCCTTCCCTCTTTTAGAAAGGGAACTTGAAATTCTAGATTAATGTTAATTGATTAAAATGAGACAAACACCAAGGTATCATCCCATTAAAGGTATTCAATAAGATCACATTCACTTGGGAATGGATAAAGAGCTGCATTTCCAAATATCTTAGACCAAAACAAACTGAACCTTTTCCAAGGAAGAGTGTCTTTCAGCTATACAGTCCTAAGAACATGTCCATTTTCCTAGCTTACCTTCCATCTTTCTGTCCTCAACTTCATGGGGGGACTTTAAACCCAGGACTGATATTCGACAAGATGGAGAGACTGGATTTATGGAGGCATTAGGACATGGAGACATGACAAAATGCACCAGGGTTTGAAACATATTTGACCTTCTCAAACAAGTGGAAGTGAAACACATGCATTAAGGTGACATGCTGGGGGCTGAATGTCAAGTATTTTTCACAAACTGAGTACAAGTGAAATGCCATCTCTGCCACAACTTTCCCCAAACCATTCCACACATGCACAAACAGTACAGAAAGCTCATGCAAACATAGATCCCCTCACAAAAGATGGACTAGTTGACAGGGGGAAAAAAAGGCTGTTAGCACACCGCAAACTCTGGTGCTAGACACATGCGATAACATAAGGAAACCAAAATGGTATATCATGCATTTGTTAGTATTTGATCAGAGCCACAGCAAAATTGTTTTCCCCTTCAGTGAATGATGAAGAATTGTTTTGTTCTCTGCACTTATATCCCCAGCACCTAGCACGATGCTTCGTATATGGTAGGTGCTTAATAAATTCTTATTAGTTGATTGAAAAGGGCCAGGACTTCCAAGGACTGCCCCAAAAAACTTGCCTTTTTGATGCTAGTTTGAATATGTCTACTTGACTTTTAATGATGAGTCAGACCAAGGACAAAAGGATAAATCACACCGTGAGGCCCCAGGAAGGACCAGATGGCGTCAACATGGGTAGGAGGTTGTTCTTGCTACGAGTGGAGCTTGTTTCAAGTAGGGCCAGGAATGCAACTCCTTTGGTGTGTTTCGTTCTTCTCATAAGCATTTTCAAGTGTGTTGGGGCTGCCCCCAGGCTGATGGGCAAAAGATCGCGGGGACTGATTGATAAGAAGTCCTTGAAGAAATACTTCTCAGCAGACATTGAGAAATCCCGTGGGAAATGATTGGGACTGAATAGGAAAAAGTCCAAAAGAAGAAGCAAATAGGCTCCCATCCATGCGGACCGAGAGAACCATCTCTCTTTTATCAGCATCTCTGCCATTCTAACCTCCTACGTTTTGGGAACCACGTCTCAACAATGAATTGGCATTGGTCCTTTTCCCCCCTCAAACAATGACTGAACATCAATGACTCCAGATTCCTAAATATAGAGACAAGAGTTCTGGGTGAAAATCCTGTCTTTAACTTATTTACTTACTGTGGAATAAGGGCAAGTTATTTAATCTCTTTGGGTTCAGTTTCTTCATCTATAAAATGGGATTTTATCTATAAAATGGGAGAGCCTCTTTAAAATGAGGGACTATCTTTAAAGCACTTTGAGAACTTTAAAGCACTATAAAATAGGGGCACAATGATCGGAGCACTAGACTTGGAGTCAGGAAGGCATGAGTTCAAATCAAGCCTCAGATACTTTCTTTTTCTTTTTCTTTTTTGAAAAAAACTCAACTTCTGCCTTAGAATTAATACTAATTATTGGTTCTAAGGCAGCAGAGCAATAAAAACTAGGCAATGGGTCGTTCAGTAACTTGTTCAGTGTCACACAGGTAGGATGTATCTGAGGTCACATTTGAACTCAGGATCTCCCATCTCCAGGTCTAACTCTCTCCCCACTGAACCACCAACCTGCCCCCATCTTATTGGACCTTTACAAGAAGCCCATGAAAGGTACTAGTATTTTATCCCCATTTTAAAGATGAATAAAGTTCAGAGAAAATAATTGATTTGACCATGGTACCATAGCTATTAAATCTGACTTCAAACTCAGATCTTCTGTACTAAAGTTAAAGCTCTTCCCACTTCTCTTCCTAGTTGAGGTCCAGCCAATGTAGTTATGGAAGTGCTTAGCTAAAACAATAATTGTAACAATCTGAAATGGGTTCTCCAGTAGCATGTAAGCTTCAACAGGCAATGATTCTTCCTAATTTAATTTTTGTACCCTGAATGCCTCACTTGATGCCCTGCACACAAAAGGTATTTAGTAAATGGTCACTGGATTGGATTGGACTCTCAGAAGCTAGAGAAATGATTTTCAAATACTCTTCTCAAAGTGTTGAAGCACAACACCCATTAAGCACAAATATTCAGGAATGGTTTGTGTCTGTCCTCAAATGAAAAGACAGAGGAATAAGAGTCTCATTGATTTTGAAATGGAAGAGATCTTAAAGGTCATTTCATTCAATGACTTTCTTTCACAGATGAAGAAACTGAGGTTCAGAAGAATCAAGTAATTATCCCAAAGTCAGACAGGTAGGAAATGGTGAAGTCAGGATTTGAACCCATCTCCTTTGATTCCAAATACAAACTCGTGTGGGTTGCTCTTTCCTGGAATATGTCATATTTAGCAAAGCTCATAAACCTTGTTTTCACAGTAGTATTTACAGATCGTTATTCCTGTTTCATTCTGGTTATGTTAAATGTTAATATTGCTAATAAGGGAAATTGATGGAGACTTTATTTCAATCATCCTTGAGAAGTGAACTATAAGAGGTCCCAGAGAGTGAGCAAAGAGATGGAAGAAGCCCTTGTACAGAGGTACTCCAGGAAGATTTGCTAAGTTGAATGAATGGAACGTTCATTGACCTGGAGTCTTGCTCTTCCACCTATCCCTATTCCTTCCTTCCTTCCTTCCTTCCTTCCTTCCTTCTGGAAATTTCAAAAGAAAAAAAAACAACCAAAAACTCAGAACATTCAGCCAAAGGAAGCTTGAAAAAAAATTCCTTTCTTTGGTTTCACTTTTGTTTCAAAATATCTATTTCTAATTGGAGGGAGTTTCCCAGCCTTCACTGACTGTCAGACAAATCTCTCCTTGTTAGCCTTCCAGACCGAAACCACTTGAGTGCTTGTCAAGGGGATAAAGCTCCATGTTTGATTTAATATCCATATTCACCATGATTCCATGAGAACATCAAGAGAAGATGAGATGATAGAATAATAGTTTTGAAGCTGGAAGGTCTTCAGAATTCAAGTCCATTCCTCTTATTTTACAGAAGGGGAGCCTGAGGCCCAGAGAGATAAAGTAAATTGTCCAAGGACACAGAGGTAGCAAGTGCTGGACTTCCAACCTACGTCTTCTTACTCCAGTGATGACATGCTTCCCATTATACTTCATTGCCTTGTTTTGATTCCAAAAATAAAGGTCATTTGGAAACTTGGTCACTTGGTGAACAAGGGAGTTATGATTGGTCAACCAGACATGTGCAACTCAGGAAAATAGGGCTGTTTCCATATTACCATCAATCTGTCCATCTGAAGGTCGGTAGCTTCTCTTTGGAAGGACCATGAGGAAGGACCACACTTCCTTTTGAATGAGAAGTATAGTGCCACAACTATATAGGAACATCAGTAATGCACTATGGAACTCTAATGAGTCTTGAGATGACTTCTGGCAAAGTCCAGAAGAGTCTCTTCAAACATATTCCCTGAGTTAACCCATTGCCCATCTGCCAGGGATTTCCCAAGTTTGCTCTGCTCTGATCATGACAATGACCCCCAGAAGTAGACATTAGTTACAGTGAGGACCAGACAGAGTCAACTGAGTTTTTTCTACCTAACTCCACATGAGTAAAAAAAGACACATGTTATATGAGGGATGGAGTTAGGCATGTGGTGAATTGCTTTGTATTTCTTTAAAATACTGTCAGAGATGAGAGTCCTAAGGAAAAAGAAGGTGGCTCTTGGTAAGAAAATTTTTCCCTGATCAAGGAACAAAGAGGCCACCAGGGTCATGTTTACGTACACCAGAAAGAGCTAATATTAGCTTGGCAGATGGGTATTACTCAGTGCTTCCCGCTGTATAATATACAGTAGAGGGGGGAAACGTGGTCTGTAAATGAATGGGTAACCTATATTTTTGGCTTATTTGTGAATTTAAAAATAAGATATTAAAAAATGTAGGAACCCCAAAGGCTCACTTTGGCTGTGTCTTCTCAACTGGTCAAACTGATGGAGTGTAGTGGTAGGGAAGAGGTAATTACTAGAGGCAAGATTGCTCTCTTATTCATGTTCCCCTCCATTTAGCAGCAAGTGCTTTTCTAAATAGGGCTTAAAAAAAGGCTACCATTAAGAAGTACATGTGGGGAAACCACACCATTGATTGACATCACGTAGAGATAATTTACCCATGGGCCTTGATTTTTGGCATCTTGGAGAAACTTAAGTTACTCTGTGATCTTTAGGAAACCAATTTAGAAAAGAATACATGCAGGTTGTTGTGTTTAAAGGAAAGGGAACATGCACTGCTAGATACATGTCTCAATATCCAGAAATGGGAAAGGTACCTTGCACTCATCTATTATGACAGAGTTGTGGGCTGAGTAAACACACTGATTTGAGTTGTTTTCCCTATGATTTTTCATGTCATCATAAATTGATTGAGTCTTGGTCATTTCTATGTCTTCATGCCCTCGGTGCTGCGAGTCGATGCTGTCCAGCTCAGCCTTAGACAAGTGATAGACGATGCCGGCTCCAAAGGAATCTCCAACCACATTGACTGAAGTTCTCATCCTATCCCTGTGGATAAAGGAGGGAGAAAAAAGGGATGAAAGTGAGGAATAAGTGAAGAAACTTGTTAACATGAGGAGACAGGCATCATGCATCCCTCTCCTTACAGCTAACATTTCCTCTAGAATTAAAATGAGATTTAGAAAAAATGGACTTTTAATGGCTAGTACTGGGTAATTTCCCATCTTCCCTTGTTTGTTTTGTCCTTACTGTCAATGAATAGCAAGAGACCTGTAGAATTCTTTAAAAAAAAAAAAAGAATCACGGGCAGATATCGACAACAAAGAGCCTGATGCCCTCCCTCTTGGTAGAGTTGCTGGAGACCATGAACCCCTGACTTGTGAATGTCTGATTCTTGGAATCAAGCTACTATGACCATATGAATGATGCTAACTGGGGTGATCAAGGAGCTCAATACCAGAGCAATTCATTGAAATCCTAAAGATGCCTTTTGTGCTTCCCACTAGAGTTCCAATATCAATATTCTTTCCATGTTCTTCTAGCTCTTACCTTTCACCATATGACTTTTATAAGAAGTTAGGATTGGTTTAGAGAGGCAATCCATATCCCATGCTTGGTCTCAAGTAGAAAAAGGGAGAAATAAAGTACCTTCCAGGTTTATTTTATGGAATTTTGGAGTGGGACAGGCTCTGAGAAAAGATTTGCCCCAATTCTTTTGCACCCTACCTGACAAGGAACCCACTTTTGCTCAAAGATCTCTGAGGGGGAATCCACTGCCTTCTGAGGCAACTTATTCCACTTCAAGATAGCTTTAATTATTGGGATTCCCTCCCCCCCACTTCTTATGTCAAATCTAAACTTGCATCTTTCCAACTTTTACTTCTTATTTCCAGTCTGGCCCTCTGGGCCAAGATGTAATCCTATTCCTTCTATATTACAGACCTTAAAATACTTGAGTTGGCTCTCATATCCCCACAATTCTTTAGCTGAAACATCTCTAATACCATAAAACTCTGATTTGGCATTAATTTCAGGCTCTTCCCCATTCTATTTTCCCCCCTCTAGATTCTTATTAATTTATCCATCACCTTCCCATAACTGAACACAATATTTAAGGTAGGATCAAAAAAGATTGAAGAGAAAGGAAGGGTGATGACCTCCATATTTCTGGTGTTAAATAACCTTGTTAGCTTTCTTGACTATGATATAATGCTCATATTGAACTTGAAGTCCACTGCAACCCCTTTGATCTTCTTTAGGTGAATGTTGGCTAGCTCTACTCCCGCCTTTTACTTGTAGAACTGATATGAAACATTACATTCATCTCTCTCTCTTTGATTTTTTAAAAAATAAGCCCTTATCTTCCATCTTAGAATTAATACTGTGTTTTGGTTCCAAGGTAGAAAAGTGGTAAGGGCTAGGCAATGGGAGTTAAGTGACTTGCCCAGGGACACACAGCTGGGACGTGTCTGAGGACAGATTTGAACCCAGGACTTCCCATCTCCAAGCCTGGGTCTCAATCTACTGAGCCACCTAGCTGTCCCTGCATTCAGCTCTCTTAAATTTCATCTTATTGAGAAAGAAAGAAAGCAAAGTGATTGTCTGGGTTTGAAGAAGGACTCCGCTCCTTTCAACGTATTCCATGTTCAAGTCATGTAGGTATTGTTGCTATTTCTCACACTGATATTCCATCTCCTCCCTCTGTCCTCCGTCTTTGGGATGCTCTTCCTCCTCCCCTCTGTCCCTCTTAACATCACAGCTTAGTTCCTATAACTGACCTTTGCTGATTCCTATCTCTTCTCTATAAATGCAATTGATACTGTTTTCTCCTTTCTTAAACCAATTACTTTGTATTTACTTTTAAAATATTTTATCTCTACTTCTCTGTGCCTACATGGCCAGTAATGTAAGCTCTTTGTAGGCAGGGACCCTGACATATTTTGTCTTTGCTTCCTTTAGCATTATGCCTAGCCCATAACTGGAGATTAAAAGATACTTGTGGAAATTGAACCAAATTCTTGTCTTTTCTTTACCTTTTTTTTAAACCCTCAACTTCTGTGTATTGGCTCCTAGGTGGAAGAGTGGTAAGGGTGGGCAATGGGGGTCAAGTGACTTGCCCAGGGTCACACAGCTGGGAAGTGTCTGAGGCCGGATTTGAACCTAGGACCTCCCGTCTCTAGGCCTGACTCTCAATCCACTGAGCTACCCAGCTGCCCCCTTGTCTTTTCTTTAGAGTTCATTAATAGGTCAGTGCAATCCAAATATTTGCTTCCCTGCTCCTCTGTGGGCCAAGGAGAAAGATATTAAGCTTAATATTTTTCTGTAAAAAAAAGAGGGTTTAAAAAATGACATCTGTCATACATCCTTCACAAAATATTCCAGGAAAATTCCCACAAAGTCCTGCACTGACATAAAATTCCCAAGGAGAGCAGATGGCTGCTGTCCCTGACCCTCTTCTTTGCAAATACAAATATGAAAGTTATAAGGGGGAATGCTTGAATGCTTTCTGAACTTATTCAGAAGTGAAAATTCGGGGATTTTTAGCAATGGTAAGAATTGCAAAATTTTGGTTCACACAAGAAAACTGTCTCCATGGGCCAGTTGTTAAGCCTTGAGAAAGCTTGGGAAAGTGAAAGAAGTTGATGTCATTCAAGCCCGCCCTGACATGTTGACCTCAGAAACAAAATCTTCAGGGATATCATAGTATGCTGGAATGGCTTTGTATTTCTTTTCAACAAATAGTCTTAAACTTCCCAGGAAGAGGTGTGAATGACACCCTTGGGTTAAAATGCAGTGTGTCTGGCTTGCCAAAAAAGAAGGTGGAAATTAAGGATACCAATATAGCTTTGAAGGGTTTTAAATTTAGTAGAGATGCCTAAGAAGATACGTCTGCCCATCTGGGTCCATCAAGAGCCAAGACAGAAAGACAGGGCTGATGCTTGGGCTGACTCACTGGCTAGAGTTTCTGAGCAGGAAGAAAAATTGATAAGAAGATGGGCTCTTACTTTCCCATCTCACAGTTGGAACATTGATGCAGCATATACAAACCCTGATCCTGGTTAGAGAGCATAGAAGAGGGACAGTAGGTGGCTCAGTAGATTGAGAGTCAGTTCTGGAGACGGGAGGACCTGAGTTCAAATCTGATCTCAGAAATTTCTTAGCTCTGTGATCCTAAACAAATCACTTAACAATTTCTTAACTTTTAGTGCTCTTCTGTCTTAGACCTAATATATGATATTGATTTTTTTTAAACCCTTGTACTTCAGTGTATTGTCTCATAGGTGGAAGATTGGTAAGGGTGGGCAATGGGGGTCAAGTGACTTGCCCAGGGTCACACAGCTGGGAAGTGGCTGAGGCCGGGTTTGAACCTAGGACCTCCAGTCTCTAGGCCTGACTCTCACTCCACTGAGCTACTCAGCTGCCCTGATATTAATTTTAAGACAGAAGATAAGGCTTTTTTTTTTTTAAAGAGGGAGAACAGGGGCAGCTGGGTAGCTCAATGGATTGAGAGTCAGGCCTAGAGACGGGAGGACCTAGGTTCAAATCTGGCCTCAGACACTTTCCAGCTGTGTGACCCTGGGCAAGTCACTTGACCCCCATTGCCCACCCTTACCACTATTCCACCTTTAAGTCAATGTACAGAAGTTAAGGGTTTAAAATAAAAAAAGAGAGAGAGAACATAGAGGAGGGGGAGAACTCTGTCCCTGTGGGAGAAAAATAATTAAACTAAACTAAAATTCTGCCTAGTTTTTATGAGATAGAAAAGCTTCTAACACTGGAAACTTCAAAAGTGAAGACAAGAAGACCTGGGTTGGAACATCACCTGGGACACTAGCTTTGTAGCCTCAGGCAAGTGACCTAACTTCTATGGTCTCAGTTTCCTTTTCTGTAAAATAAAGACTTTGGACTAAGGATCTAATTTAATGGACTAAGGATCATCATGACCTTAGAAGATCCCTTCTAGCTCTAAAGGGTTTGGTCCCAGAGGACAGAACCAAGAGTGTTAGATGCCTTGCAAAGAGGCAAAGGTAGAGTTGATATCATAAGAACCATTCTAACAATCAGAGCTACCCCAATGTCCAGTGGACTGCTTGGGGAAGTGATGAGTCCAGCAGAGACCAGACAACCTACCACTTGTTGGGTATATTTAGTGAGGACAACTAGATGGCTGTTGACATCCCTCCCAACTCTGAAATTCTCTATGATCCTTTTCATTCTGTTCAGAAAGGGGGCCACTGAAGAGCTCCGAGATTCACCCACACAATCAGGTACAAAACACAGGAAATAAGCTCATTTGCCTCTAGCTTTTTGCTTTCAGGTGTGGGTGTGGGTGAATGTTCTGCTTAGCTGTGGGGAGCCGAAGGATAGAGCAGCAGGAAGAAAGGTGGAGGAGGAGACGTCTTCATCATCTGGTCCTAACAGGGGCATGCTAACATCCTAACAGCTCTGGATGTTCCAATGCTGAGACAGTCACTCACGCTAAGCAATGTCTCTCCTTGACAGCTCTACCCTTTCAACAACACCCTCAGTGATCATTTTATCAAAAGTCCACCTGGATATAAATGAAGATCATGAAGGAGAGGGCTCACTAAGTCTATTTTGTCCCAGAGGTCCTGAACTCTCTAAAGAAGGATTTCCATTAATTATTTATTTCATTTCATCCATCCATCTATCCATTTGTTCTTTCATTCATTCTTTCATCGAACAAACAGTGTCAGTCATTGAGGATATAAAGAAAACACTCCCTGTCCTCATGAGGATGAAGGAAAGGGTTGGAATGAAGAAGCAGGGAGAAAACAATCCAAATAAAAATCAATCAACATAAAATGTAGAAAATGGAATCTCAAGGCCTGGGCGTGTGTGTGTGTGTGTGTGTGTGTGTGTGTGTGTGTGTGTGTGTGTGCTGGAGGGCAGAAGAGAGGACCTCAGGAAATACCTCTTGTAGGAGGTGGACCCAGGAACCAAACGTGGAGGACAGCTAGGGATTATCAGAGGAAGTTAAGGGGAGTACATTTCAGGCAACAGACTTGGGCTGGTAGAGAATGATTGCTATTCAGGTTTAAAAAAAGGAACATGCAAAGTAAGTTAAAAAAAGGGACTGTAAAGTTAAATGGGCTGCCTTGGGTAGGAACAGATCCTACCTCCCAAAGAAGGGCCATTTTTAACCATGCTTGGATCAACGCTTGTTGGGTGCAAGACAGGAGATTGTGGTCCAGATCTGAGTTAGTCTAATTGGCCTGAAAGATGCTTCTCAGCTCTGAGATTCTGTGATTCTGATGACTGCCCCTTCACTCCCAACCAGGAAGCTGAAGGCAAAAAATGGTCTCAGCCTGGGCCTGGGAGAACTCTGTTCCCTTTGAAATAAAAAAGGCTTGGAGGTCAGAGTCTTTGGGGCACATTCAGGACTTCCTTTGGTATCTATCGCCCTCCTTTCTGTAGGGCACTGGGAGGTGATGCTTCAACAAGGAAGATCTGAGTTCAATACTAGCTTGATGATCCTGGACACATTTATCAACTTTTCTCAACCTCAGTTTCCTTCTCTGTAAAATGGTGATATTAATAACAGTTTCTGATGTAGATCCTTGAGGCAGATTATCAGCTCTGGATTGTAGGCTCTATCCACTGTGCAAATCCTGGATTTGGGCCATTCTCAAGCCTCCAGAATCAGGGTTTCTGCAGTGACATTTAGACTTCCTGAGCCATCCTATTCAAAAGCCTCCAGGGCTTGGCGGCAGGCTGAAAAAAAAGCTGGATTTTTTCCAGTGGTTGGCAAATGACGTGGCACCATTAAATGTCACTGCAGGGTTTTGTTTAGTTTTAAATTGAAAAATTTCTAGTTATAAAAGCTTGGAAACTATGCCTGGAGAGGAAAAAAACACATCCTTCTCTTTTCGTCTCTGTATTATCCCCTTTTCCCCCTTTAGACTGTCTCTCTTTAGATCTGGGTCTTCTTTGAACTCCTTGGTTTTGAAAGTTGTCCCTTTTTCTCACAATGGCCTCTTGGTCAATAACAAGGGGCCCAGCAACCCCTGAGCCTGGGCCCCAGAAGTCCCTGCCAATGTTTTTCCCTAGCTGCCTAGAAAGAATGTAGGTCTGGTTACTAATTCAAAGAAGGCTGTCCCGGCTCCAAGCTCCTGGAATAGCTCACCAGCATCGCTTATTCTTCCTTCCCTCTTAAAATTAGCCTTCCCCTTTTTTCTTCATAATCACCCCTCACTTTTATAGAAACCTATACCTTGTGGGATCCTAGACCTGGGAACTGGAAGGAGTCTCCCCGAGTTCCTAGGATCCTTGATCTAGACTTGGGAGAAAGGTCATAGGTCCTCTAGTCCAATTCTCTCATTTTACAGAGGGGTATACTGAAGCCCAGGTAGGGCAAGTGAGTTGTCCAAGGTGATGCAGATAGTGGCACTGATAAGATTAGAACTCGTGCCTTGTGACTCCATAGTCAGGACTCCATGTGGTCCAGGTTCTCTACCATCAAATTCAAAAAGTATTATTTACAAATGACTTTGTTCAGAGAGTAAGTGACTTGCCCAAAGCCACACAGCTGGGAAATGAAAGAGGTATGACCACCCCGACATCTCGGAGTGCATCAGTAGGACCAGACTCTACTGCCTTCCTCAGTCTGTGCTCATAAAGCCAGAGAGTCTAGAAAAAAAGCCATCGTGGTCTCTTTTGACCTTGCCTGGATGGCCACAGACCAATTTTCCCATTTCTCCATTATGACTTCAGATAGAGATTCAATTGTATTTTCCCTACACATTTCAATTCAGAGATATGTGAAAAATCATAGATCCTGCAGCTTTAGCCCTTCAAGGGGGATACAATGGAAAGATACACTGGGGATCCTAGGACTTGGATTCAAATCCTGACTCTGCTACTTAGTGATTCCTCCCTACCCCCAGCAAAATTCAAGGATTCCCTGAGATCTATCCACGGACCAGTTTAAGATCTCCTGGATTATATGTCATGATTAATCCACAAGCATTTATTGTGGCTTACCGGTGCCGGGCACAGTGCTAGGAGCTGTGTACACAGGATCAAAAGTGAAGCAATCCCTACCCTCCAGGGTTCTTGTATTCAGAGGACAAGGACTTTCTGCTAAGGTTCTGAGAATGCCAGAACTGGGAGGAGTTTCAGGGGGCTATCTTCTCCAAAACTCCTTATTTTCATATTACATATTTTTATTTTATTTTATATCATATCAATTCTAAGATAGAAGTGACTTGTCCAGGGTCACCCAGCTTGACCCGGGTCCTCCTAACTCCAGGTCTGCTGCTCTTTCCACTCTGCTATCTAGATGCCCCCAATACTCTTTATTTTAAAGCAGCTTTACTCGTAAGACTTTTTCTTCTGTTTCAAAAGCCATGGAAAAGACAACTCAGAAACATAAACATGCCTCAGAAATACATGTGTTGTTTCAAATGGATTTGTGAGTTCCCTAATTCCCTGGCTCTGTTCATGATTAAGAGGAATTAAAAAAATTAAATAAAATAATAAGTCATAATAGAATCAGAGATTCCGAGCTGAAAAGAACCTTTGGACGCCGTCTTCTCCAGCCTCATTTTATGGATGAGGATAAATCTCAGAGAGGTCAGATGACTTGTCCATTAATGGCTAACCTTTGAATGGCTTTTTAAGGTTTGCAAAAAAAACCTTTCCAAAACGATCTAATTTGATGCCCATAACAAGTCTGGGAAGCTGGTACTATTATTATCCACATTTTTACAGATGAGAAAACTGAGGTTAAGTGACTTGTTCAGGATCATATGGCTAGGGAGTCTCTGAGGCTGGATTTGAACTTAGATCTTCTTGACTTCAGGTTCAGTGCTCTGTCTACTTAGATACTTCAATCTGAGGCCAAGTCTGGAGCCCTTTCCATTGGACCATGTAGCCACTAGAATAATATTATAACTCTAAGGTCTGCAGATGATCTCATTTGGTCAAAGAATGTTGAGCTGGTTCATGTGGACTATTTGTGTCCAACCAGTGGTAGAGTCTTCTGAGCTCATAATGATCTGATCTGCCATAGTTGGACAAACTGTACATTGACCCCGACATCATGATGTCTTTTTGGTCCTCTTTGAGAATGGACCTGACAATAATTGAGCTGGAAGGAGTCTCAGAGGTCACTCAGTCCAAATACCTCATTTTTATTTTATTTTATTTTATTTTATTTTATTTTATTTTATTTTATTTTATTTTATTTTATTTTATTTCATTTCATTTCATTTCATTTCATTTTATTTCATTTCATTTTATTTTATTTATTTTAAAACCCTTACTTTCCATCTTGGAGCCAGTACTGTGTATTGGCTCCAAGGCAGAAGAGTGGTAAGGGTAGGCAATGGGGGTCAAGTGACTTGCCCAGGGTCACACAGCTGGGAAGTGTTTGAGGTCAGATTTGAACCCAGGACCTCCCATCTCTAGGTCTGGTTCTCAATCCACTGAGCTACCCAGCTGCCTCCCAAATACCTCATTTTAGTGAAGAAACTAAATTGGATTGGGGAGACCATTTCCCCAATGCCACTCAATTGAATCCAGTCCTTTAAGAAGTGTCTCCTCTGTCCAAAGCCCTGTAGATGATACTGGGGAGACAAAAACAAGAAGCAAACCATTCCTGGACTCCTTAGGAATGGATGGTGGTCCTCTAGAAAGAGCCTGGTTCTGAAATCAAAGGATCTGGGTTTAGACACCTTCACTGGTCTCAGTTTCCTTTTCTTTTTTTTTTTTAAACCCTTATACAAGATGAATACAAGGAGGAGGGCTTCACTGACAATCGGGGTAACATCAAATGTCTCTCAGGGTGAGTTCTGCGAGTTAGTGATGGAGATACTTACAAGAGCCAGTCCACAGCGACGAGCAGACTGATGTCCTGGGTGGGGAGACCCACAGCTGTCAGGATGAGCAGCATGGTGACCAGCCCGGCGCTGGGGATGCTGGCAGCTCCCACGCTAGCCAGGGTGGCAGTAAGGCTGAGGAAACAAAACCAAAACGCGGCGTGTGGGAGATCAATTTCTCTCTAATTCCCTCCTGCTCTGTGATCCCGCCTCCTTCCCTCTCCTGTCTATACCTCTCACACTCATCTTGCCATCTAAAAGGTGTAGCAGAAAAAACACCGGATCCCGAGTCAGAGGACCTGAGTTCAAATTTCATCTTCTGGCTCATTCAGACACTTACTAGCTGTGTAAACCTGGGCAAGTCTTGGTTTTCTCTGTGCCTCAGTTTCCTCATTTATAAAATGAAGGGCTTGAAACCAATCTAGACATAGATCTAAATCTATTATCCTCTCACATCCCTTCTCTGTGGAGCACTGTCCTCATTTGTATATGAAGGGCTTGGTCTCTGTGGCTAACAATGATGATGGTGATCAAGATGAAAGCCAACATTTACAGTTTTTAAGGTTTCTTAAGTGCTTTCCATATGTTTTCTCACTTCGTGCTCACAACAACATGGGTGCTAAGTGCTATTACCATCTCCATTTTACAGATAAGAAAATGGAGGAACAGGTTAAATGACTTGTTCAAGGACACTCAGATCTTTTTAACTATATATTCTAACTTCTTTTGACTCAAAAAACCTCTGAACCCAAATAACATACTCTCTCCATGCCTCATTTTCTTCATCTGTCAGATAAGGATCCCTTTTCCTGTCATCTTAAGCAATATCCCCTTTCCTTATCTGTAAAGGGAGGACTTGGACTCGATGACATCTGAGGTCCCTTTCAGCTAAAGTCTGGGGTCCTGTTATTCTTACCCAGCCCAAGAAAATGGAGGATCCTGTAATCATCCCTGATAAATGAATTTGCTTAGATTCTACTGAGCTCTCCCCACAAACTTTAAAATCCAGGGGAAGAAACTCTGCTCCCATTGTTTTTCCCACTGAGATTTATGCTGCAATAGGTGAGGAAGGCTCGAGGACACCACAGCCAACAGTGACACAAAGGTCCAGAATGCTGCGTTTCCACTCTCGTTGGAGTGGACATCAAGAAGACTAAATTTGCAGACTGTAGACATTAGACACTTTGGACATTCCATGGTTGAATGGAAAAGACATTATTCTTAGAGATCCAGACAAGAAATGATATGGAATTAAAAAGGGAAACTTTCTTACTGAAGCATCTCCTGTCATTGGCTTCAAATTACCAACGTTTTGGGCACACCCAGATCTGTTTTAGACGTCTCTGTCTGGGAGAGGGAAGACTAAGGCTCCAGCCCAGTCAGTCACCCTTTGGGGAGATATGGACACCAGCCATGCTTTTTTTTTTAGTTTTTTTTAATAGATTAATTAAGAACATTTTTCCATGATTACATGATTCATGTTCTTTCACTCCCCTCCTCCCACCCCCCTTCCTTAGTCAATGAGCTATTTACTGGGTTTTACATGTGTCATTGATCAAGACCTATTTCCATATTATTAATATTTGTATTAGGGTGATTGTTTAGAGTCTACATCCCCATCGACCCATGTGATCAAGCAGTTGCTTTTCTTCTGTGTTTCTACTCCCACAGTTCTTTCTCTGGATGTGGATAGTGTTCTTTCTCATAATTGCATTGCTGCTGGTAGAGAAGTCCATTACATTCGATTGTACCACAGTGTATCAGTCTCTGTGTACAATGTTCTTCTGGCTCCGCAGCTTTCACTCTGCATCAGTTCCTGGAGGTCTTTCCAGTTCACATGGAATTCCTCCAGTTCATTATTCCTTTCACCACAATAGTATTCCATCACCAACAGATACCACAGTTTGTTCAGCCATTCCTCAATCGAGGGGCATGCCCTCATTTTCTAATTTTTTGCCACCACGAAGAGTGCAGTTATAAATATTTTTGTGTAAGTCTTTTTCCTTATGATCTCTTTGAGGTATAAACCCAGCAGTGGTATGACTGGATCAAAGGGTAGGTAGGCTGTTAAAGCCCTTTGGACATAGCCATTCTTACTAGTTTCTGAGGAGTCACCAAGACAGTCTTGTTTTTCCTGTAGCTTCCACTTACTACCACGTCACTTCCAGGGAAGTGATATTTTCAAAAGATTATTTCTAGCTGACTTTATCAGGAAGTAAGAAGAGAAGTACCTGGTGGGTAGTTGAAAAATGCCAGGGTTCCTGAAACAGTCCAAGAGACGATTAAATTGTCGAAGCTGACCCAATCTAATTTTTACTAGGGAGCAATAGGCATACCAAGCTTAGATCTGCCCTATTTTAGATGCTGAATCTCTAAATCTGACTGCTTTCCATGCCTGTGCTTAGGGACCACTGTTCTCCATGGTCACTTAGGGTAAGGTACAAGAGATTAAAAAACAACAACTGTGGTTCAGATCCGGTCATCTTGGTGAGGCTCCTTCTGCTCAACCCTGCCTTTAAATGCCTGGCAGTTGGAGAAAGAGAAGTCTCTGTCTTTTCCCTGGGCCTGATTAGAAAGCTGAGCAGGGGAACCTTTCCAAATGCCAACGGTCTTGGCTCTCACCATTGTCATCTGCGTAAATGGTCTTATGAGTCACTTTATCCTTATTTTTTGCCCTGGAAGCAAACTACCTTTTAAAGGCATAATTTCTGGATTGTTAAACTGGCTCATCAATTCTGTGCATTTAAAATGGCCAATTATCACTGGGGTGGGGTTGGGTGTTTCTCCCCCATGCCTTGTTCCAGTCTCTGACTCTTGCTTACTTAGGGCCTGCTATGCCTGAGGAACTGTTCTAAATTATTAAGCACTAGGTTCCCAGAGCTCCAACTGGGAATTTTTGTGTCTAAGAGGAAAGAAGGGAATGAGTCTTTAGTAAACAATTTCTATATGCCAGGCACCATGCTAAATTATTTACCAAAAAAAAAATAAATTTAAAAAGGGACAGGGAAGCTAGGTGACTCAGTGGATAGAGAGAGCCAGACATAAAGATAGGTAGTCCTGGTTTCAAATCTTCTAAGCTGTGTAAACCCTGGACAAGTCACTTAATCTCATTGGCCTATTCCTTACTGCTCTCCAGCCTTGGAACCAATAGTTAGTATTGATTCCAAGATGGAAGGTAAGGGTTTGTTTTTTTTTTTAAATATTTATAAATACTATTATCTCATTAGCAAGGATTACAAATTGGGCCCATGTCTGTCATCACAAATATAGGGCTCAGCTGAGACAAGACATTGTCCTTACTATGGAAAAAGTGATCCTGGGACATGGGAGAATCACTGCTGGGATGGCCAATTAATGGTGGTAGACCTTAATGCAGCCTGACATCCAATAGCTTCCCATGTTAACTAATTATTTTTGTTAAACTCATTTCTGTTTAATCAAATCAACCCTCCAAAAATTTATTAAGTCAGTGATTTCTACACTGGTGAAAACCTAAAAGATCCTCCTCAAAATTTAGCATCCTGGGATGAAGTCATCACTGCCCCACCTTAGTTATAGCTCTGGGTGCTCCTAAGAAGTAAGAATTCTTGGTGTTATCACTCTGCATATTGGGAATTCTTTTGTCTTGCCACTGGACTTCAATGACTTTGGAAGAGAGAGTGAGGTCAAGGACCTTTTACAGCTTGGCCTCACTTAAATCCAATTTATTCATGAGTCAAAAGATATATAACCGCTGATGTCATTTTGGTCTTCTTCGAAGTACAAAGGACAACACCCATTAACCAGCCGATTACAAATGCTGCTCCTGATAGTTTGTATAGAGATTTGTAGTTTATTTCTGTTATTAATTATATTCTTGTTATTGGTTGGACTTTGAAGAGGTTATTATTACGAGTATTAGGGCTGTCGATACTTGTATTATTATTGACTCTGGCTTTATTCGAAGAGCACTTTACAATTTACAAAGAGATTTCCTCACAATAAACCTGAGAAGTTGATAGTGGGACTATGATTAGCCCAACTTTTCACATGAGAAAACTGAGGTGAAGAGACTTGCCCCAGGTCAAGGCCCAACTTAGGCCCGCTGGGTCTTCTTTCAGCAACATAATGCCACATTTCTTCTCAAATAAAGCCATGAGAAATACATTTCTCTATGAACCTAGACACTGCTAGAACTCTAGAACCCAGAAGTTCTGTTGGCTTTTTCTTAGTTATTTGGTTAATAGCATTGTTTTGTAGTTGGCCTTTTGGTGTCCATTAAACAATTCTTCATCCCCTTTATGCAGAGTACAAACTGAGAGTGCCTTGAAACATGGCGGACTGGAAGGCAGGGCCCTCTTTGGAATTCTGCTAAGGAGATCAGAATTTAGAACTTACATAGCTGACCTTATGCATTATAACTTAAAAGGCCATATTAACATAAATTCTATAATTAAATAAGACATATTTTTTTTTTGCTCAAACATCACACAATTAAAACAAGAGTTCTAATTCACGAGTCATTAGAACTATAACTAGGACAAGTGACTAGGGATTTGTCCCAGGGTATCAATATCAAGGTTGGAGAAGGGGGATTCTACCAGAACTTCTTTTGTTTGTTGTGGACGTTACTTTTAACTATGACCTTCCAAATTGAATTTTGAATATTGGGAATTTGGAGCCATAAATGGTAGGTTAACCTAAGAGTCAAGTAATATTTTAGGACTAGAAGTTCAATGAGCCCAAGAAGATCTATATACATTGGATTACAAGATATATGGGGCCTTTGTGTGTTAAAGGCTGAGTAGGAACAGAATTGTCTCTCCTTCTGAGAATAGGATTGATGGGACTTAGAAGGCTGGATTTCACCAAGCTTGGGTGAATGGTTTCCAATATGGCAGCCATAATGTTTCCTATCTTTTTTTTTTTTCTGTTTTGTTCTTAAGGAAGAAAGGGTTTGTGTAGAGGGGAAGTGGGGCAACTATTTATTAAGCATCCACTATGTGCCAGGCACTGGGCTAAAGGCTTTACAAATATCCCATTTGACTTTTTTTTTTTTTTTTTTTTTTTTTTTAAACCCTCACCTTCCGTCTTGGAGACAATACTGTGTATTGGCTCCAAGGCAGAAGAGTGGTAAGGGCTAGGCAGTGGGGGTCAAGTGACTTGCCCAGGGTCACACAGCTGGGAAGTGTTTGAGGTCAGATTTGAACCCAGGACCTCCCATCTCCAGGTCTGGCTCTCAATCCACTGAGCTACCCAGCTGCCTTTTTGAGTGAGTGTGTAGACATGTGTTTTATAATAGTCATTGGAAACATTACTTTGATATGTTTGATTTTCTCAAAATTATCTAGAGCTAGAAGGGACCTCATATGCCTTCTAGTCCAAATTTCTCATTTTACATATGACAAAACTGAGGCTCAGAGAGGTTTATGACTAGTCTTATCAGTCTAGAGGTAGAAGGGGATATGTAATTTAGCCCAATCCCTTTGTTTCATAAATGATAAAACTGAGACCCCAGAGAGAGGCCTGAACTGTGACTTGTCCAAGATCACACAACTGGTATCATGGTGTCAGAATTGGATTCCACATCTTTGGATGTTTCTTCCATCCTTGTTTCTATTATATCATACTTCTGTCTATATATTTAAAAAAAAACTACGGTGACATTTTTCTGAAAAATCTTGGAATTTATTCTTTTGTTTAGCTTTATATTATATTTGATGTCTAATTCTATTGCAGTGGCATGAGCATTTGTTAAATAAAGGTAATGATAAAACATTTATTTTGTACTTTGGGGGTCTATAAAGCCATTTTCTCATGATAGCCCTGAGATAGACAATGCAAATATTATCTCCATTTTATAGATGAGAAAAATGAGACCCAGAGACATAGACTTGCCCAAAGTCACAGAGTCAATATTAGAGTCTGAATGACAGCTAAAACCAAGTCCTTTGTGATCTCACATTGGCCTAATATAATGCTAATGCCTTCCCTTTGAGATTCTGTTGTCCTTTAGTTATTTTCAGTCATGTCTGACTCTTCATAATCCCTTTGGGGGATTTTCTTGGCAGAGATATTGGAGTAGTTTGCTATTTCCTTCCTTCTCCAGCTTATATTACAGATGAGGAAACTGAGGTAAACAGGGTTGAGTGATCTATGTAGGGTCACACAGCTAGGAAATGTCTGAGGCCAGATTTGATTTCAGGAAGATGAGTCTTCCTGACCCCAGGTATGATGCTTTATCCACTGGACTACCAAGCTGCTTCCATTCCCTTTAAGATTACCTCTAGATTATCCTAGATATGTCTTATTTATATATAAATAATTGTTTGCATTAGAACACAAACTCCTGGAGGTCAGGCATCATATTTCTCCTTTTCTTCATTTTCTGAGTGCTTAGCACAGTTCCTGGAGCATTGTAAGAGCTTAAGAAATGCTCGTTGATGTAAGTCAATGAGGATGGAAACCACTACAGATAAATGGAAGATACACCAGGCACGGAAAGCTGAAGATGCCGTGTGAATCCTGTGGCTTTGGGGCGACTGTGAATTTCTGGTGCCTTAGAGTTTGAAGGATTATTTTATTAAATGTTATACAAATGCAGAATTTTGTTTATCACTGCCTTTCCTACCCATGGTTCCCATTCATGCTCTGGGCTTTTGGTAGCTATATGACCTTAGATAAGCCCCTCAACATCCCAAGCTTCAGTTTGCTTATCTACAAAATGGGTGGTGTCTGGATTATCTTACACATCTTCTACAGCTCTGGCATTCCATACTCAAAGAATGTTCAGTAAAAACTAACGGGAATGATGATGGTGATGGTGATGATGGAGTGGAAAATTTGTCATCTTTTAAAAATAAAACATATTACATGAGAATCTGGTCTATTTCTCGTGCTAAGCAACTGAATTAATCTTGAAATAAATTGAAGCACTGGCTATTGTATTAGTCATTCAACTGGCATAAAGCTTTCTGAAATAAAGGAAAGGATTATCACCATCATGGTAACGATTGCATGATTTCTAGTCTTTAGTATCCTGGGATTGTGGGGTTTTATGACTTCCCAGTAATTGAGGCCAGCTTATGAGACCCAAGGGATTTGGGGAGAAAGCTGACCAGATGGACTCTGTCCCCCAAAGAGGACCCTTTTTAAAAAGTACCCCTTAAATTCAGAAACATACTGCCAGGAAGGAGACTCATTAGTCCTGTGAGGGAAATCGGAGCCAGATGAAAGACAGAAAGATTAACATCGAGGCATCTGATACTTCCTGGGGTTTGACCAATGGGCTGAGAGAGGCCGGTGGCCAGATATCCACCAGAAGGGTCCAGCTCATTCTTTCAGCCCCAGGATAATGCCCTTCCCCAGCTGCTCATTTCTATTTATAAGAAGAAAATAGGAACAGAATGAGAACATGGCTAACGATGCACTTTGACTATGTGAAGACGTTAGTTCTTAAAAATGTCTGGGTGCTTGAAATCATGGGTTATACTGAGTCAGCTTCTCTTGTGGAGTGAGCACCATATGCTTAGCTACTATCTTCCTCACTCTCAACCCCTGAAACTCAAAGGGCCACCTCATCTAGAATTTATAGTTGTCCCCAGACTTACAGCGTAAGAAAGTGTCTAGAACATCTTCAGTAAATTAATTATCTAGAACAAAAGCCATAAGCATGACTGGATGATCTTTAAGTTTAAAAAGAATACATTTCTAAATGACCTTATTGGATACATCTGGTACAGTTCAGTGATTTCCCCAAATTTTTGTTCTAAGAACTGCTTTCAACAGCAACAACAAAAAATGTGTTGTGAATATTAAATAATATTTTGTTGTTGTTGTCAGTTGTTGCAGTTGTGTCCAGCTCTTGTGGACTCCATTTGGGGTTTTTCTTGGCAAGATATTGGAATGGTTTGCCATTTCCTTCTCTAGCTCATTTTACAGATGAGTAAACTAAGGCAGATAAGAGTAAATGACTTGCCCAGAGTCACATAGCTAGGAAGTGTCTAAAGATAGACTTGAACTTGGATCTTCATGACTCAAAGTATGGCACCATATTCACTATGCCACCTAGTTATCCAATTGAATATACTACCAATAATATTCTTTTTTCTCTTTTTTAATTCAAAGATATTTTATTTTTCCAATTCCAAGTAATAATAATTCTCAACATACATTTTCCAAAATTATAAGATCCAAACCATCTCCTTCCCTCCCTGCACGTTGGAGATGGTAAGCAATTTGATTTGGGCCAAACATGTATTGGACCATCATTGTAAATGGGGCTCTTGAATCACTTAATGGAAACCAGTGACCTGTTGGAAAGAACACTAGATTGGGAGTCAAAGACCTGGCTCTGATTCCCAGTTCTATGACTTTCTACCTGTGTGTCTTTGAATTTCTCATCTGTCAATGGATGGAGCTAGGCTGGATGATTGCTTAGGTCCCTTTCAGCAGTAAAGTCAGTTAGTCAGTCAAAAAGCATTTATTTAGCAAGTGCATGGCAGACAATGTGAAAAATGTCATCAATATTTTTGAGGCAATAATGCAGTCCTTGAGCTCAAGGAACTTATCCTCTAATGATCCATATTTTAAACCTTGGTCTGATCCCTGATCCCTGGACACATGTCCTAGAGCTTTTATAATAAATATAATTGGTTTGATTTTAACAAGAATAAATGAATAAAAATGAAATATTCATTTCAGGAAAAAAACGAAAATGCATGTTCTTTATGGTGATTTAGAAAGGAAGTAGAATATAAGCTCTCAGAAGGCAGATGCTATATTGTTTTGATTTTCATTTCCTTTTTTGCCATCATATTCCCAAGACCAGCATTGTGGAGAGGTTAGAGTGCTCTACTTAGAATCAGAAAGACGAGTTTAAGTCTTACTTCTGATACTGGGTTTGTCATCCTGGGCAATCTCTCTGAGTCTTGGGCTTACCCAATGAGTCCTAGATGGGTTGTGATTTGTTTTGGTGTAAAGAGTTACTTCTATTGGCAAACTCATTGGCCCTTCCAGTATATATCCTCACCACTAACCCTAATACCTTGTAAACAGTAGATGCTTAATAAAGACGTATTGAATCAAACATATCAGGGCTAATAGAACCTTTGCCTTTAGTATTTCATAATCTCTCCTATAACTCCTCATTACTTCTTTTGGTTTTTCTTTGTTCCCCATGTCCTCTCTGGCCAATGTTCTTTTTAACCTTGGCTATTATAGATCATAATAAGGAGACTTTCATTTCTATTTATCTCTATATTTAGGGGCTTTGTGGGTATTAATTACTCCAGAAAAGGGAGCTGATGCAAAAGAAAAAATCTTCTAGAACATGCTACCCACCTCACAGTTACAATCTGCCCACCATCCAGGACCACTCCATTCATTTGAGCAATGAAGATGGCTGCCACGGCTTCATACAGCGCTGTCCCATCCATGTTAATGGTGGCTCCAACTGGAAGGACAAATCTGGTCACACGCTTATCAATCCCCAGATTTTCTTCCAGGCAACGAAAAGTGACAGGCAGTGTTCCAGCACTAAGAGACAAACACAGCAAGAGAAACACGTATTACCAAACCCTTTAAGGAAACGGGATGATGCAGTAGCTTTAGTCATCTGGGGAATCTTAGAGGCCAATCAGTCAACCAATTCTTTTATTTCATAGTTGAGGAAACTGAGGCTGACAGAAGTTAAATGACTTGTTCAAGATCACACAGAGAATGTCAAAGTCAGAATTTGAACCTGAGTCCTTTAACTCCAAACTCAGCATTCTTTCCAATGTACTATACCATTTCTAGGTTGACTTTGTTACTTTTACTCCTCAAATCATGGGCTGTATTTGGAGGACCAAATATTAAATTATGCAGGAGGATCAAGCCTAAATTTTAATTTATCTAACATGTTAGCTACCAGAAATGAAAACTATTTCTGGTTGGTTTGGATTTTCATGACTTATGTCGGACTCCACTGACTCCCTTTTCCCCATCTGGACTATCCCAGTGGCTTGCACAATTTAAGCCCATTTGTTTCCAAATTATGTTTGCCTGACTTAACAGGGCTGCATCGAGTTTGGGTCACAAAGAATTCATTCTAGATAGCACCATGGAGGCAAGAAGATTTTTCTAGTGACCCCAGACTTGAGGATAGGAAAACTATGTTCCATGGGAACGATGGAATGGGTCAGTCCCAGGCCCTGGGCGGAGCCAGAGAACTGGCCTTCGAGAGGCTGAGGACACTGGACGAGGATGTGAGTTACCACCGAGCCCATGAGCTGGGGATAGCAGCAATGCACTAGGGGAACGCGAAGGATGATTCAACTTCGTGTTTAAGTGGGCTTCAATCAACTCCTGAGCCTCTCCTCTGTCATCCATCACTGAAACACGGGATCTATGTCTCTCCTCATCCACACACACACAAGAGCATGACTTCACGCCCTCCCCTCCCAGAGCTGAGGCTATGATTTAATGATCCATTTTGGGAAATGAAGATGACGGAGGGTTCTTGGACAAATCCCCTAAATAGAAACTGTATTACCAAATGTTTGACTGCCTTACTAAAGGTTTCCAAGGGCCAGAAAGATCATTCCCACATGGATGGAGATCAGAGAATGATGCAGGAAATATCTCCAAGTTCAAATTACATGGAAAAGAGTGCAGGGGACTAGAGCCATGCTTTGCCTTGGGAGACCATTGTTATCTGCTTTGAGGATGGTTGGCATTTCGATAAATATATGAGCAAGAAACAGAAAAAAAAAAAAAAAGGATTCCGAAGAGGACAAAACAAATTGGCGAAATCTTTGCATTTTTTGTTTCTGTTGCTTCAAAGTATTGAACTCGTGATGTCATTGGTATATATAGGGAACTCCCAATAAGGAAATGATGAGAACCAGGTGTGGAGATGGGAGGTCTTTGGTTCAAATCTGGCCTCAGACACACTAGCTGTGTGATCCTAGTCATTTAACCCCATGTGAGATTAAAAATTAATTAAAATAAAATTATTAAATTTTATTAAATTATTATTTTATTATTAAAATTAAATTATTAAATTTAAAAATTAAAAATTAATATACAAATATTCCAAGTATTATAATTAATAAGATTTATTTATAATTACTTGAAGCAAGGGAAGAAAAACCTCAGTAAAGAAAACCAGCTTTCCCAGCCACTCGGGCAGGTAAAAAAAAGGCAAGAAAGAGG
>NC_058135.1:259256843-259265995 GCF_016433145.1 Gracilinanus agilis
ATCAACTCCTGAGCCTCTCCTCTGTCATCCATCACTGAAACACGGGATCTATGTCTCTCCTCATCCACACACACACAAGAGCATGACTTCACGCCCTCCCCTCCCAGAACTGAGGCTATGATTTAATGATCCATTTTGGGAAATGAAGATGACGGAGGGTTCTTGGACAAATCCCCTAAATAGAAACTGTATTACCAAATGTTTGACTGCCTTACTAAAGGTTTCCAAGGGCCAGAAAGATCATTCCCACATGGATGGAGATCAGAGAATGATGCAGGAAATATCTCCAAGTTCAAATTACATGGAAAAGAGTGCAGGGGACTAGAGCCATGCTTTGCCTTGGGAGACCATTGTTATCTGCTTTGAGGATGGTTGGCATTTCAATAAATATATGAGCAAGAAACAGAAAAAAAAAGAAAAAAGAAAAAAAGGATTCCGAAGAGGACAAAACAAATTGGCAAAATCTTTGCATTTTTTGTTTCTGTTGCTTCAAAGTATTGGACTCGTGATGTCATTGGTATATATAGGGAACTCCCAATAAGGAAATGATGAGAACCAGGTGTGGAGATGGGAGGTCTTTGGTTCAAATCTGGCCTCAGACACACTAGCTGTGTGATCCTAGTCATTTAACCCCATGTGAGATTAAAAATTAATTAAAATAAAATTATTAAATTTTATTAAATTATTATTTTATTATTAAAATTAAATTATTAAATTTAAAAATTAAAAATTAATATACAAATATTCCAAGTATTATAATTAATAAGATTTATTTATAATTACTTGAAGCAAGGGAAGAAAAACCTCAGTAAAGAAAACCAGCTTTCCCAGCCACTCGGGCAGGTAAAAAAAAGGCAAGAAAGAGGTGGGCTTACAGCAAACTTATAAACATTACATAAGGGTGCAAATGTGGGGGAAGGGAAAAGGATTCTGGGTAATGTAGTTCAAGGGTTCAAGATTTTCTAATTATACATCCAGTTGCCTAGCCCTTACAGATCATTAGCTTTGGAACCAACACTTAGCATTAATTCCAAGATGGAAGATAAAAGTTTAAAAAAAAAAGTGGATTAGACTTGGTGGCCACTTTTCTAGTGGTACTTCAGATATTCTAAGCCTAATCACTCCTTCCTTTGGGAAAAGGAAGGATGTTTCTGAGGGAAGCAGTGGAGAAAACACTATCTTGGGAGTTTATCAGTTTTGGTTTTGATTTTTTTTCTGATGCCTAAATGTGGTTAAATCACATGACTTCTCTTTTTACATCTGTTAAAAAAAAAAGAGGATTGGGCTAGATTGTCTCTGAGTCCCCTTTATTCCATGTTTATGATTCTGGGATAATATATTAGTTGGACTTAATGCTTCTTCTATCAAGCCAGATGGGAGTATTTACCACTTTCCTGATCTCTCCTGCCCAGGCAAGGGTCTGAGATGTCTCCCCCCTTGTCTACCTGTTCATTAGATGCTATAAAGGTCCATTAAGAGTTATCTCATAATGGGAAGATTGGAGCTTGAAGCTTGGCCTAATTAGAATTGAGATAGTTTTCTTCTACCTGCCTCTTGCTATTTGAATAGATATTATCTTTTATTTCTGCATCCCCTCACTACACATACAGATACACACAACCCATTAGACAGGGCTAAATGCAATCATGCAGGATGACTATCCAGAGATGGCCTCACAGCAGTGAGATCCTGGAAATTTATAAGCCCAAGGCCACTCAAGGGCCCGTTGGTGTCCATTAATTCTCATTACTTCATTTACTGGTACACAGTGTCACCCAAGGGCTATGCGATGATTCAATAGACTTTGGCAAATGAGAAAATAAAAACCAAGAGTTCTCATCTTTATGCTGCTTTATGATGGGTAAATTTAATTGTGAGAAGAAAGAAAAGAAAAACCAAATGTGAACTTGGATGCCTTTAGCTCTTTCCTGCATTGAAGGCTTGTGTGAGTTCACAGAATCTCAGAATTAGAAGGGACCTCGGAGACCATTTCTTCCTACGCATACCTGACTGAGAAGCCACTCTGTAGCATATTCAACCAACAGGCCTCTAGCTTTGGCATGAAGACTTCAATTGATGGATTCCAGACTCCCAAGCAAGCCCATTCCACCTTTGAAGACCTCTTATGAGTAGGCCGTTTTTCTCCCCTGAAATCCAATCTAGATTTATTTCTTTGCTATTTCCATCGATTATTTTTGTTTCTGAGCCAAATTGAGCAAGCCCAAGCTTTCATCTGCTAGACAGTCCTTCCAGTAACTGAAGTCAACTCTCCTGTCTCTCCTATCTTCTCTTTTCCAGGGTAAAAATGCCCAGTTCTGCCAAATATGGAACAAATGATGCTCTTTACCATTCCAGTTCCTGCTACAAGTCAAAGAAACAGTCTGCCATTCAAATAAGTGATTCCCATAGCGTGGTCGCCATTTTAAAAATACCTTCATAATGTTGGGTATTCCCAATTGCTTTTGACAACACTGACTTTAGGAGATCATTTCTGGGCCTCCATCCTTCTGGGGTCACAGTAGCCTGGTCACGTGTAGGTGCCCACTGAGAAAAACCAGTCAACAATATTTGGTGTCCTGAGGGGTGTATATAAGCTGCTGAAGCAGAAAGGACATTGATCTGATTGTTTGCAGGCTCCATCCTTTCCCCTATGACCTGGAGGGTTAAATACCATCCCTCTGATTCTCATTATGCAATTCCTGACACAATAGTTTCCCTCAAGGAAACTCAAGTCAAATATTACTTTTTAAGAAGAAATGATGGTGCAATGGAAATGGTGAGTGATTTGGAATCAAAGGAACTGACTCATTCTGACTTTGCTACGTACTGTGTAACTTTGGGAAAGTGACTTCATTGTGCTGGGCCTCGAGGGTCCTTTCTAGGTCTATGGTAGGATAGGCTAACATCATAGTTCTAGAGCTAAAAGGGATTTTAGAGGTCATCAAAGCCAACACTTTGAATTTTACAGAGGAGAAAACTGAGGACAAGAAAGATGATTTGACCCATCTACAGTCACACAGATAATAAACAAATGAGATGGCCATTGGACTCCAGAGCTACTTTTCTTTTTTGCCATACAACTCCAATTCTATAGAAATTTAATGTCTTTGAACCTCAGTTGCCTCATCTAGGAAATGGGGATAATAATAGTATCTCCTTCACAAGACTACTTGGAGGATTTCATGAGAAAATATGCATAAAGAGCTTTACAGATCTTTTTTTATTTTTAATTTTATTTAATTTTATTTTTTTATAACCCTTACCTTCTATCTTGGAGTCAATACTGTGTATTGGTTCCAAGGCAGAAGAGTGGTAAGAGTAGTCAATGGGGGTCAAGTGACTTGCCCAGGGTCACACAGCTGAGAAGTTTCTGAGGTCAAATTTGAACCTAGGACCTCCTGTCTCTAGGCCTGGCTCTCAATCCACTGAGCTATCCAGCTGCTCCCTTAGCTTTACAGATCTTAAAGGAATATATCAATGCAGCTACGATGATGAGGATAATGTTAATAATGATGAATCATTGCTTAGTTTTCAACTGCAATACCAGAAAAAAGGGCAAGAAATGACTCTTGACTTTGTGGACCAAGCCAATGGTTAAGCAAAAGAGAATTCCATGGAGCTACTAATTTTCTTTCATAGGTATAGCTACACTCTTTATGACTAGAGACATTAAGGAAGTTTCCAAGGCTCAGAAAGAAAGAAGGGAAAAAAGTCTTAAGATATTCCCTGATTAATTTGGAATTAATAGCACAATTCAACAGTTTCAAGTCAGATCGACAATTTTCCATGTTGTGACCTTACATTTTCCCTGACCCTGTACTCCCGTGACTTCACTTCCTTGGATTTGTTGGGATGAAATCCAAATCAGGTTTTTTTAAAAAAAGGTTATTACTTCTATCCAGGCCTTGTGACGAGAATGAATTCATGCTTTCCAAGCCAGTTAAGGAAAACCTGAATGTAGTCTTCTCTGGCAGACAAATTGATTTCTACTAAGTTGGAGAGTAAGAAACTTAGTTCAGCACTCTGTGATTTGGGAGATAATGCTAGACAACAGGATTCCCTTCTTCCTCACTGGTCCCATCCCTGACCTGTTTCATGATGGCTCATCATCAATTAAGATTTGGAATGGACTCTAGGGGCCATCTCAACAAATACTTGTAGGAGGAAACAGAGGCTTAAAGAAGTTAAGTGACTTGTCCAAGGCCACAAAAGTACTAGGGCTGGCATTTTAACACAACTCAAATCTGTAGACCAACATATTCAGGTAAGGAAAAGTCAACTGTTCAATATCATCACCATTTTGGAAACCGTTGGTAAAGCAAATCCCTAGTGACTGAATAAAAAGCCAATCTGCAAAATGAGTCGAAGATTTTTTTCTTCGGTCCCCAGAAGGAGTTCTCTTGAATGTTTTCTGCATTAGTTTGGCTGGTAAATGAAGAAAAAACCCTCTCCTCTATTAATGTCATATATACCCATGAGAAACTCATTCTGGCTGCAGATAAGAAGTTCACATGGAGTTCAGGGAGCCCATCAGGAGGCAAGTGAGCTGATGGATTCCTATTTACCTCCAAGAGATGCCTAACAGTGTCAGTCCTGCATCTTTATATATTCAGAATCCATTCGTCTACTTTGGAAGAATCATTTTTTAGAAAGTCAAAGCAATGGAACATTCCTAACAGCATTTTCTAAATAGATAAACTTGGGGAGTCTCATAGTTGAGAAAAGAAAAGTTTCATGACAGGTTTTTGGAAGCCTTTTTTTTCCCCAAATAGGGACATGACCCAATAATTCCATTGTTGTCTCTGACAGCGTTAGCCAAAACAACAAAGGAGAACTTGTCTGTGGAAAGATTTTCACGGCAGTGTTACTTGTAATTGCAAAACCCTGGAAGCCACCAGAAAAGTCCAGCAGCAGGGGAATGTTTGAATAAATGATGGAGCATCAATGCAATGGAATTTCATAATGCAATGAAGACCAGCGTATATGAGAAATACAAAGAAATTGGACTGGAAAGAATTTTATGAAATAATGAAAAGAAAAATGAGAATGGAGTATACGTTTTCTACAGACACTTGTAACAGGTTTTTGTTTTTCTTGCCTTTTCATTGGATGGGGAAGAGGGGGAAGGGGAGGGAGAAAATTTGACTTGAAAAAAGGGAATAAAATCTGTGATCTAAAAAATAATAATAAGAAAATGAATGAAAATGAATTGACAAACAGGAAAAATCCCACATAAGACCAGATTTCATGGTTCCTCTCCTGCCCAAATCAAACAGTCAAAAAGACTGGGGAGAGATTTTAATATGTAGTTAGTGATTGGTTACAACCTATGATTTCTTTTTTTTTTTTTTTTTAACCCTTACCTTCCATCTTGGAGTCAATACTGCGTATTGGCTCAGACAGAAGAGTGGTAAGTGTAGGCAATGGGGGTCAAATGACTTGCCCAGGGTCACACAGCTGGGAAATGTCTGAGGCCAGATTTGAACCTAGGACCTCTCATCTCTAGGTCTAGCTCTCAATCCACTGAGCTACCCAGCTGCCCCCATATGATTTCTTTACAAAGTGTGGGCAAAGAAAGAACCCAAGCCAAACCCAAAGTGATTGACTGAGGAAATTGGTCTTTCCTATTGATAGTATGTATAAAAGAGGGGGTGCTTCACTATTATTCCAAATCTAAATCATCACTAAGCAATTATAATTGGTTTGCTGATGTTCAATGTTGTGTGTAATGAAACTGTTGAAAAAAACTTAAGGGAGATAAAATAAAAGAGAGAGGAAGGAAGGAGGAAGAGAGAGGGAGTCAGAGAGAGAGAGAGAGAAAGAAAGAGAGAGAGAGAAAGAGAGAGAGAGAGAGAGAGAGAGAGAGAGAGAGAGAGAGAGAGAGAGAGAGAGATTACTAGGTGACTCAGTGGATAGATTGGATATTCTTCTCTGATACATGTTCTGCTTTGTCTTGATGACAAAAGATTCAAGAGGTAGAAGAAGCCGGTGACACAAGGATCAGGGAAAGGAACAGAGGCAGAAAGAGCAAGGACTTCTTGTAGCTTTTACCTGGATGCTGTGCCCAGTGCTGTGATCCAAGCCTGGAAAATACCAGCAAAAAAGGAGAAAGGGTTTTTCCTGGTCACCACAAAATAAAGCAAAGGGAGAAAGATGCCTCCATGGATGATAAGACCCACAATCACAGTAACCATGTACATCCCCAGTTGCCTGGCTACTACTTCCAAGTCTTTGATGGCAATGATCTTCCCACAGATGAGGCAGGCGATACCCAAGGGAGAATACCTACAGAACAGAAAAGACAAAGAAAAAAAATGAATGAAATCTGTCCTGGGATTCCATTTCTCAAATGGGGTCCAAGTAAAACCTGTCTCCTGAATGGCAAACTTGACTCTACCCATATGGTTGGTTCTTCTAGATACTGTTCCTTTCTGGCATCTTCCTACCACGCCTGCATCAGAGAAGGCACTATGTTCTCTGAACAGAGCAGAATTGCAGAGCCTCAAAAGAAACGTTGAGATGTGCAAATTGAGAGACATCCACATCTCAAATGTCCATGTGGGCTATTGCTGCTAGAGCCTTCTGGGCTCGCATTGCACTGATCAGCCACCGTCTGGACACCCTGGACACTGACCCCGACATACTGATATCATTCTGGTCCTCTTCACGTATGAAGGACATCGATCAACCAAACACTAACTGCCGCCACCACAATAATAACCAGCATTTACATGGTGCCTTAAGATGAGCAAATGCTTCACAAAAACCATCGCATTTTTGTCCTCACAACAACCCTCTAAAATGGGGGCTTCTCTCATTTTCACTTTACAGATGAGGATGCCAAACCCACCTGAGGCAAAGTGACCAACTCAGGGTCTCAAAGTTAGTAAATATCTAAAAAAGGATTGATTCCAATTCAGGTCTTCCTAATATTACAATGAATAAGTTAGCATTCATATAGTACTTTATGGCTTACATAGCATTTTACATTTACCTACATATATATATGTAAAATGCTATGCAAATGTGTATGTACCTGTAAGAAACATAGCATTTATATATATGTATACATGTAGCATTTTATACCTATAATTATAACTATTCATATTTAAATTACATATAAAGTCCTTATAATTATAAATATTTTTATTTAAATTGCATATAAATTCAAGTTATATGTAGCTTCCTTAAAATTATGAATACTTATATTTAAATTATATAGAAATTCCTTGTATTTAAATTATATATGAATTATTTATAATTATAAACATATATAAAATGCTATGTGTCTATATATGTATATAGGCACACATCTATACAATAGATTATATGTGGGTATGTGGATGTGTTTACATACATACATGCATACATATACATATATACATATAATTTTATCCTTATAACAACCCTGGGTGGTAGTTAATATTACCCCTCCTCCATTTTACAGCTGAGGAAACTGAGATAAAAAGCGGTTAAGTGAGTTTCCCAGGGCCAAATAGCTAGTGTTTGAGGTCGGATTTAAGCTCAGGTCTTTCTGATTCCAGGTCCAACTCTCCCTGTGCTGTCTGCAATCTGTCTCTAAGTTTTGAGCTGTTAAAAGGGCCATAGATTCAAGGGTTGTTATTCATGCCTTGGTCTAGCTTCCTGAATTAGGTCCTGAGGGCTTAATTATACTTGCTTTTATAATAAATTTTAAAATAAAGTCTTCCTCGAGAAATCTCCAGTAAAAGAGGGAAAAGTCAGCACTGTTTCATAGAGGAAAGATTGGGCTGGGAGTTAGAAGTGAAAATGGTTATTTGCAGCCTCATAATGACATCTTCTGTGATTAGGGAAAGGATGTTTCCCTTCTTTGCTCTTTTGGTTCTAGTTCTATGGTAATGTGAGTCATATGTCCCAACAGAGCTCTCTCTCTCTCTGTCTCTCTCTGTCTCTCCTCTCTGTCTCTGTCTCTTTGTGTCTCTCTGTCTCTCTCTGACTTTCTCTCTCCATCTCTCTGTCTTTGTCTCTCTCTCTCCTTCTGTCTCTGTCTTTCTCTGTCTCTGCCTCTCTGCCTCTCCTTTCTGTCTTTGTCTCTGTCTCTCTATGTCTCTCTCTGTGTCTCTCTTCTCTGTCTCTCTCTGTCTGTGTGTGTCTTTCCTCTCTTTTTCTTTCTGTCTTTCTCTCTCAGCCTGTCTCTGTCTCTGTCTCTGTCTCTGTCTCTGTCTCTGTCTCTCTCTCTCTCTCTCTCTCTCTCTCTCTCTCTCTCTCTCTCTCTNCTCACACACACACACACACACACACACACACACACACACACACACACACACACACAACAGAGCTAACATTTAGGAAAGCAGTTCTCTCTTGATTTTATTTTTTGCTCCTTGGGAGACAGAAGGTAATTTAACCTAAGAATGATAACAAATAGGCCAGCTAGGTGGCACAGTGGATAGAACCACAGACCTGGCATCATGAAGACCTGAGATCAAATCTGTCCTCAGATACTTACTAGCTGTGTGACTCAGGGAAAGTCACTTAACCCTGTTTGCCTCAGTTTCCTCATCTGTAAAATAATGAGCAGGAGAAAGAAATGGTGCACTGCTCCATTATCTTTGCCAAGAAAACTCCAAAAGGGGTCAATGAAGAGTCAGAAACAACTGAAAATGACTCAACAACAATAAATGATAAGAAATATATCCTACTTGGTTGGTTCCTCCTTCTCTGTTTCTGTCATCACTTAAGAACTTTTCTTAGTTGAATACCAAGCCCAATGCCAGAAAGCTGACAAACAGTCAAGACTATCTGATCTCCCAGGATACAAATTGTTGATTGAGAGAGTCTGAATTAATGAAACCTTCCTCCAATCATGGCTTATAGGGTGTAGAGAACTCCCTCCTTTGGCAGTTGAGAAAACTGAGGCTCAGCAAGGAGAAATGACTTTTCTAGCCTCTCAAAGAAAGAAAACACAGAGCTGGAACTGAAATCCAGATGTTCTGATGCCAAAGCCCTTACTGTTACATTACTATGCATTGGCTTATCACTGCTGCCAGAGAATACAAAAATATTTTAATAAGGCTTTCTTTTTCTTCTTTCCTTCCTTCCTTCCTTCCTTCCTTCCTTCCTTCCTTCCTTCCTTCCTTCCTTCCTTTCTTTCTTTTCTTCCTTCCTTCCTT
>NC_058135.1:259268464-259273148 GCF_016433145.1 Gracilinanus agilis
CCCTCACCCTCTCTCTGATAGGGAGGAGAGATACTCCCTCCTTGGCAAGGACTAAAAAAGCAGGTTAATTAGCAGTTCTGTTCTGCACCTGGCAGATGGCAAGCTAAAAAGCCACGAGTGGGTACCCTCCAGGTACGTTAGTCACATCTCATCATTCTTTTTCTCAAGTTAAATCCTCCCTTTTCACCAAGTTAAGCAAATGAGGCTAATAATCTTGATTCAATCTCCCTTTCAGGAAGAAGTGTCCTGCCCCTATTTTATTTTTAAAGCCCTACTTTCTTACAAAGTTGAGCTTAAACCTGGGCTCAAGTATATGATCACTAACCACAAAGGAAGATCAATCAGAGAGGGCTTTGGGGGGAGGAGAGAAAGGAGAGAGAAAGAGAAGAAAATGGAAGGAGAGGAGGAGTGAGAAGAGAGGAAGAAGGGTTTAAAGTGGAGAAAAAAGCAGAGAAAGAGGGGGGGACCATTTATAAGATATGATTTCAAGAACACCAGAAAGAGTGCTCTCCAAATGCCCCCCTCTCTTTCTCTCTCTCTCTCTCTCTCTCTCTCTCTCTCTCTCTCTCTCTCTCTCTCATTCTCTCTCTCTCCCTCCTCTCTCTGTCTCTCTGTCTCTCTTTTTCTCTCTCTGTCTCTCTGTATCTCTCCTGCCTCAATGAAGCCAGAAGTTTCTTAGGGTTTAGTTCTAGGCTGGGTTATGACTGTGGAAATCAGAGAATCCTGCAGCTGGAAGAGAATTCAGAAGACATGTAGTCCAGCCTGTATATGAACAAGAAATGCCCTCTCCAAATGGTCCATACCAGTGGTCATCGCCCATCCCACTTTTGGACAATTCCATTTCTTGTGACTTCCTTCTATGTTGTCGTTGTCTTTGTTCATTTGTTTTCAGTCCTGTCTAACTCTTCATGACTCCATTTGGGGTTTTCCTGGCAAAGATACTGGAGTGGTTTGAATCAACCCTAAATCTGACTAACAATTTTCCACCCATTGCTCCCAGATCTACCCCCCGGGGCCAAGAAGAACAAGCCTAATCACCCACACACACACCACCACCATACATCATCCTTTAAACACTTGAAGAGCCCCAACAACAGCCTTCTCCTCCCTGAAGCCTTTCCCCAGTCTTCTCTTTTCTAGGCTAAGAATCCTCAGTTCCTTCATCTGATCTTTATATGATATGGGATAAAGACCCTTTGACACCCTAGTTGGCTTCTTCTTGATTCTCTCCATTGTCTTTTCTAAGCAAGATGGCGCAATGGATAGAGCACTGGGTCTGGAATCAGGAAGAGCTGAGTTAAAAATCTAGTCTCAGATACTTGCTAGCTATGTAACCCTGAGAAAGTCACTTCATCCTTATAGGCTCAGTTTCCTCATCTATAAAATGAGCTGGAGAAGGAAATGGCCAACTGCTCCAATATCTTAGCTATGTGACCCTGAGCAAGTTACTTCACCCTATTTGCCTCAGTTTTCTCATCTATAAAATGAGCCAGAGAAGGAAATGGCAAACGACTCTAGAATCGTTGCCAAGAAAACACCAAATGGGATCACAAAAAGTCAGATAAGGCTGAAAAAGGCTAAACAAACTGAACATAAAACACCAGATGTGATCTGACTTGGGGAGAGAACAGATGGACTATGACCACCCCACTTCAGTAGTCTTCCAGTAGCCAATCAGATTTCCATTCTTTCCACAGATGCAGGTTAATAACTTGCCTTAAAGTCTTAGAGAGTTGCCTGGGAGCATGGAGAGATTGATTGACCTGCCCATGATCACACAGCCAGTACGTGTCAGAGAAAGACCTTAAACTGAGATCTTCCTAACTCAAATCCTGGTTCCATTGTCCATCACCTCATTCTCGGATTCCTTTGATTGCAGCAGAAGAGGAAGCAAAATTAATCCCAGTCCTCTCAGTAGGATTAGCATCTTATCATAGCAATGTTTTAATGTTTTAAGAGACTTTGATTGAGAAATTTCCATAATTAGCATCCTAATCAAAAGGTAAAGGTTTAAAATAATTTAAAAGATATATCATTTCAAGAAGGGGGCCACAGGTTTTATCTTTTCTGAGAGCACAGTTTGAATAGGTAAAAGAGGGCAGCAGGAGGAAGGGTATGGAGGGATCAAAGAGTAATGGAAGGTAGTAGCAATCAGAAGAGTGGACAGCCAGAGGAAGTGATGAACAGTGGGCCCTAATGTCTACGTCTTTAAGATGACAGGGCTACTTCCGTGGCTTAAATTCCTAAGATCTCTTCTAAGTCTATTAATTGCCTGGTAATTAATTTTCTAGCCAGAAGAAATGATGAGCAATGGTTTATAAGGTCGGGAAGGATCTCAAAGTACATCAAGAGAGGGAATGCCCACACCCATGAAATGAAAGATTGCCCAAAGATGGAGGGCAGTTCAAGAGATGCAGCGAGAATGATTTATTTGGATTAAATCATTCTATTAACTAGAGAGAGAGATTTCTTCATCAACAGGGTAAATTGAACAATTGCCCATCCTTCAGGTTTTACCATACCATAACCACATTATTGGTAGAGCTCACTTTTTTCCCCCTAAAGTATTTTCAAGCACAGTGGGATCCTTCTGGTTCCACCGCTTCTGCCCACTCCTGAAATCTGTCCAGCCCTCAACTGGAAAGTCTCAAAAAATTGCCAGGTACTTCTCCATCCCCACTAGCAAGTCTCTTTTAGAATAGAAAAATAGAGTGTGATGGGGAGGATGCTGGTTCTTACACTGGAAAGTGGCCAGAAACTTATCTTACCATCCAACATCCCTGCCAAAAGTAACCAATGAGTCCAGTGACTACAAGTGGTCAAAGTTTGTTTTTGTTTGTTTGTTGTTTTTTTATTGGGCTTTCCCAGTAAGACCACAACTTCCCAAACATCCCAAAGTGGTAATGGTCCGCCTTGCTGAGAATAATGTGTCAGTTATTGGATCACCAATCCCACTTCCTGCCTGAGTGGTTGGGTTGGAGGTTCTCCAATCCAAAAACTATGTATAGCATAACAGTTGGACCCTAGTTAACTTGTAAGTCTCTTATAAGTTCTCTGCCGGAAAGAAAAATATATGATAGATCACATGGTTGGATGGGGATATGATTGGGAATTCTGACTTTAGATGATCCCTCTACTGCAAATATGAATACCATGGAAATAGTTTTTGAACAATGGTACTCGTATAACCCAGTGGAATTGCTCTGGGAGGGAGAAGGAGGAAGGGAGGGAAAGAATATGAATCATGCAATCATGGAAAGATATTAAATAAATCTAAATAAATAAGTAAATATTTTTAAAAAAGAAGTTCTCTGCTGAGGCTGGATTCCTCTCCCATTGGTGAATCATTATCCAGGCTATTAAGGTTACTTAAAGGACCAGATCAAAAAAGTAGAACAAGAGAGGGTCCATGCTTTACTCAGCATTTTTATAGTCCTCACTCAGTCAATAAATATCATTTAACTGCTTACTTTTTGCCAGGCACTGTGCTAAACACCAAATATACAAATAAAGGTAAAAAAAATACAGTTCCTGCTCCAAGAAACTACAATCTAATGGGACTGAGCACATACCAGGGAGGAAGTGAATAATAGGAAGATCATTGAAACTGGAGTTGAGAGTTTGGGCTCTGCCACACTGACTCATTTGACCCTGGGCAAATCATTTGACTTTTTCACGCCTTAATTTCCTCACCTAGAAAAATGGGAATCATACTAAGGCCAGTGTCTGCCATAGAAGGCGCTTAATAAATGCTTGTCAACTGATTGACTATAGGATCATCAATTTAGAGTTGAAATAGATTTTGGCATCCATTTGGGTCTATTTTACAGAAAATAATACTGAGGCACAGAGCTGTGCGACTTGTGCAAAGTCACACAGATAGAGAGGGAGAATTTGAACCTAATTCCTATGTCTCGAAAGCTAGGGCTGTTTTCTCTACACCATATTGATAATTGCTTATACTTCCTGCCTGCCTCACAATTCAAGAATTCATTTTAGGCAAGACTAATTTTTTTAAATCCTTACTTTCTGTCTTAGAGTAGACACTACATATTGCTTCTAAGGCAGAAGACGGTAAAGGCTAGGCAACTGGGGTCAAGTGACTTGCCCAGGATCACACAGGCTACATCTACATCGATGCACCCAGTTTTCCAGTCATGGGTGGGAAAACATAAAGACAGAGCAATTGAGATCTCAGCTTCCCCCCAGAGAAAGGAAAGGCATTCATGAGTTTGGTGTCTGGACTCTGGGCAGGAGGGAGTCATCAATGGCTTTGCAGGGCATCTGAAGTGGGGCAAGGCTTCTATTGCCTGCTCTGCCCATTGACAGCTCCTGACCTCTGGGACAGAATCCTCCAGAGCCATGACTGAGCCCAGACTAACCTCCTGAGTCATGATCCAGGCTCCCCACATCTGCCTCCTCCAGCCTCCCCAAGGAAGCCTGGGCAGCCAAAGCCACTCACGGTACCTCTGTAAAGGAAATGGAGCCCTCTGTTCAACAAGATAATGCACACAATGAACTTTGCAAAACCTCAAAGGGTTCTATAAATACCAACTCTTACTCCTTTGGTTATTTGTCTACATCTTCTCATCTCAGTGCAATGGAGTTCAGAAAAAGCTGGTCTGAGAACAAAATTCTGTCTTGTCCTCTCCTCTCCTCTCCTCTCCTCTCCTCTCCTCTCCTC
>NC_058135.1:259273248-259276764 GCF_016433145.1 Gracilinanus agilis
CCTCTCCTCTCCTCTCCTCTCCTCTCCTCTCCTCTCTTTTATTCTCTCTTCTCTTCTACCCATAAGGATGATGACTGTCTTAAAATTGATACAAGTGTTGGTTCCAAGGCAGAAGAGCAGGAAGGACTAGATAATTGGGGTTAAGGGACTTGCCCAGGTTCACCCAGCTAGGAAAAGTATCTGAATCCAGATTTGAATCTAGGACCTCCTGACTCCAGGTCTGGCTCTCCATCCACCATACTACCAGGCTGCCGCTTGCCCTATTCTTCTCTGTTCACAGATGGATATAATGACTTTTTGTCTTTGAGAAGAGTGGGATGTGAACCCATATTCTATAGAATGTAAGTTCTTCAGGGGGAGGCATAAAAGCTCACTGATTGAAGAAAAAAATCAAGCCTTCAGTATCCCAGAATAATTAAATGACCACTCAGGACTGTCCATAAGGATGCTTATAATTACTCCACAGTGCAATAGAAAGATGGATGAAGGGGCAGCTAGGTGGCTCAGTGGGTTTAGAATCAGGCCCAAAGAAGGGAGATCCTGGGTTCAAATCTGGCTTCAGACACTTCCCAATTGTGTGACCCTGAACAAATCACTTAAACCCAATTATCTAACCCTTACTGCTCTTCTGCCTTGGAACCAATTCACATTATTGACTCTAAGATGGAAGGCAATGGTTTAAAATAAACAAACAAATTAATAAATAAATGATTATTAGGTAAGGGAAGAATCATAATATGAGAGACTTATTGGTTTAGACCTAGAAAGGAGTTTAGAGTCCAGAGTCATAGGCAACCAGGTGGCCCTGTGAATAGAATGCCATACTCGGAGTTAGGAAGATCTATATTCAGATCTTGCTTCAAATACTGACTAGATAGATGTGTGACCTTGGACAAGTCATTTATCCACTGTCTACTTCAGAACTCTCACCTATAAAACAAAAATAATCATAGCACCTACCTCCTGGGGTTGTTGTGAGGATGAAATAAAATAATATTTGTAAAGCAATTTATAAATTTCAACATACTATATATTATTATTTTAATTTATTTTTAATTTTTTTCCATGGTTACATGATTCTTGTTGTCTCCCTCTCCTCTTCCCTCCCCATTCCCAGAGCTGACAAGCAGTTTTACTGGGTTATACACATACATTATTATGTTATTATTATATGTTATACATATATTATTATTTAAGCCAGTCCCCTCTTTTTACAGATGAGAAAATTGAGGCTGAGAGGGGTTAAATCTCTTGTCCAGGGTCACACATTACCATAAATGCTGTACTTTGAACTCGCATTCTCTGATCTTAAATGTAATGTTCTGTTTACTGACCATCTCTGAGGAAAGACTAAATGCAGGAAGTGGCGCCTGAGCTGTGCTTTTGAAGGCAGCCGTTCTTAATTCTACTTTGCTATGCAACATTTCCAACAACAACGCAGTCGCCTTGAGTTGTCACCTGGGAAATCATACAGCAAACCAGTGGAAAATTAAATTTTAATTGACACATTTTTAAAAGACTAGAGACGCTTTGAGGCATAGTCACAGAAAGCTGACCTTTCAAGAATAAGCATATTCCCAGAGAGCAGTGTGATGGAAACTGCCTTTAAGGAAAGAGAAATGAGTGAATAAGATGGCAGCTGGTGTGTTATAAAATGTTCCCAGTCCCAAAGGATGTACGTATTATTGTTGTTGCTATTGTTCAAACATTTCTGTCATTTCTGACTCTTCTTGATTCCATTTGGGATTTCCTTGACAGAGATACTGGAGTGGTTTGCCATTTCCTTCTCCAGCTTTCAGATGGGGATACCGAGGCAAATAGGGGTAAGTGACTTGTCCAGGGTCACACTGCTAGGAAGCATCTAAGACTAGACTTGAATTTAGGAAGATGAGTCTTCCTGATTCCAGACCCAGCATTGTATCCACTGCACCACCCAGTGGCCCTCAGATCAGCATCTCAGAACTGGGCAAAGGCAACTCAGAAGGGATCTAGTCCAAGCCTCAAGAAATTCCATTTCTAATAATCCCCAGTAAATGGTCATCTGACTTTCATTTGGAGACCTCCAGAAGCGGCCACAAACAAATAGGCAAGTCTTTTTGCTACTTTTTAAATGTATATACTCTTAAAAATAAACTATACCCAACAGAGGTTCAAGGATTCATATACAATCTTATTCTTTTTCTTTTTTGGCATATTGAAAAGTTTGAATTAGCTAATAATTAAGTTCATATTAAAGGAGACAATTTTTAAAAGATCAATAGAGAGAACAAAGCCCTACCATGTTATTATTCATGATCACTTTTATTACTGAAAATGGAAATTTATCAATCAAGGTCTCTTAAAACATTTACTATGTGCTAGAGATAAAAAGAAAAAGCATAAGAGATATCTAGCCCTGAAAAAGCTTTTATTGAAATGGAAGAGGCAGCATGTAAATAAAAAGATACATACAATAAATATAATAATAATAGCATTCTAATAACCCTTTAAGCACTTTAAAGGGCAGCTAAGTGGCAAGGTAGATAGAGCATTGGGTCTGGCATCAGGAAGACTCATTTTTGAATTCAAATCGGGTCTCAGGAACTTACTAGTTGGGCAAGTCGCTTAACACCTTTTGACTCAGTTTCCTCATCTGTAAAATGAGCTGGAGAAGGAAATGGCAAACCACTTCAATATCTTTGCTGAGAAAACCCCAAATGGGATCACAAAGAGTCAGATGACTGAAAAAAAACCTGAACAACAACAATAAAATTGAGCACATTAAATATATTACCTCATTCGATCCTCAAAATAACCCTGTTAGTGTTATTGTTATTCCTATTATACCTATTTGGGAACTGAGGCTGAGAGAAGTTAAGTGACTTGCCTAGGATTGCATGTGTAGTTCCTGAGGCAGGATTTGAATTCAGATCTTCCTGATTCTAAATCCAAAACATTGCACTGTATCTTCCAGCTACCTCAGCAGGAAATCATCAACATTTTGCTTATCTCGGAAAAGTATTCTCCTGCCCTCTAGTACATGACAGGGTCCAGAGACTCAGGACAAGATTTCAGGAAAGACATTTTCATACTAACTTTGTGGGCAAGATGTAAAGATGTAGATTATAATTCAGTTAAGTAGAGGTGAAATTGGTTGAATAGCTGGACCCAAAGAGCACTCATCAGTGGGTTGGTATCTGCTTGGAGAGAGGTCTGTAGTGACGTCCTCCAGGAATCTGCGCTGCTGCTTCATATTCTTTCCAAAGACTTAGATAAAAGAAGTGGAGGCAGATTTACCTAATTTATAGATGGCACAAAGGAAGACCTGAGAGCCAACATATTGAATGATGGAACCCCAAAGAGCTCTAATATGATAATGGCTAATAGAATGAAATATGTCTAATAAGAGTTCAAAAAATCAAATTTACAAGTAGATGAGATTAGACAGACAGACAGATAGATGGATGGAAAGATAGACAGACAGACATATAGATAGATAGATAGATAGATAGATAGATAGATAGATAGATAGATAGA
>NC_058135.1:259279641-259285556 GCF_016433145.1 Gracilinanus agilis
GAAGGAAGGAAGGAACGAAGGAAGGAAGGAACGAAGGAAGGAAGGAACGAAGGAAGGAAGGAAGAAAGGAAGGGAAGGGAAGGAGGGAGGAAGGAAGAAAGGAGGGGAAGGGAAGGAGGGAGGAAGGAAGGGAGGGAGAAAAGGAAGGAGGGAGGAAAGAAGGGAGGGAGAAAAGAAGGGAGGGAGGAAGGAAGGAAGGAAGGAGAAAAGTAAGTAGTAGAGAGGAAAGGAAGGTAGATTACACAGATTTTGAAAGAACAAGGACACACACAGCTTTAGCAGAAATTATACCTATGTCGATATGCAAGGATCTACTTCAACCTCACTGTAGGGAGCTCCATCCAGGTAAGTAGATAGTAACCATATAATTCAAAGCCTCATTTTTTAAAGTGATGAAAGTGAAGTCCAGAGGACCCAGGTCTCTGGCCATGGTCACATGCTTAACCTTGGAGGCAGAAACTGAACCCACATCCACCCACTACTAAGCCAGTTCTCTATTCTTCTACTTGCCTCCATATTGAGGAAAGTTTAGGGAGTTGTTTGAGTCACAAAGAAGTTGTGCTTTGTTCAGGCTCCCATAGCTGAAAAGCAGGTCCAAGGCATAATTTAAGCCTGTGTCTCCCTGACTCTAAACTGAGTTAGGTGGTATAATGGTTAGAGAATTAAACTTGGAATTAGGAAGACCCCAGTTCAAATCTTGCCCAAGACCTTTATTGTGTGTGACTCTGAACAACTCATTTAACCTTTTTCATCCTTAGTTTCTTCCTCTGTAAAAAGGGGAGAATAAAACCACCTATTTCCCAGGAATTTAAGGATCAGATGAGACAATATGCATAAAACAATTAGCAAACATTAAAGTGCTCTCTGAATGAATGCTTGCTCTTGTCATTATATGTCCAACATTCTATCTACTTTGATGCACTGTCATTTAATAGGAGGAACACCTGACCAGAATCTTTTTATTCATTGCTTGATAACAGATTAACCACAATGGTTGTAAAAAAGGCAAAGGTTTCCTACTATATTTAATAATTATTATTCTAATTTCTATCATTATAGCCTTCCTTTTTACAATACGAGCGTCTGTGGTCCCAAAGAAAGGTCGCTAAGATTAAATTAGAAAAATGGAGTTTCCCCTCCACCCCATCTCCTGGCTCTCCAGAGGGCTGTTGGTTAACCAAAACTACGATTGGGTTTACCCAAACCATCCCAAAGATCCATCGCACTGAGGGAATAGGAAACAAGAGCCAAGCTTTCAGACCTCGAGATGACCACATGCATCACTGGAAAATGTGGACCACAAGAACAGGGCAAACCTCTGCATGTATAAAGCAGGATAGAGATGAGCTGGCTGGCTGGCTGCCAGGGGCAATTCCAGTGGAGCTTGGTTGTGGGATAAAGGATACAGAATGAGATCTTGGGTTACTTTGCTATTTTCTGCTATTGAGGTTTAAGTCTACAAGAAGCGAGATCAGCAGTGTTTTGTCAATTTATGCTAAATACCCACCGAGACATATTTTCTCACTCTTAATCACTGAAGAATGGTTATTTTTTGCAAAGTATTATGGCTTTCAAGCTGGAAGCAACCTTACAGATCAGCTTCAGTGGTTCCCAAACTTTTTTGGCCTACCGCCCCCTTTCCAGAAAAAAAATATTACTTAGCCCTCCTGGAAATTAATTTTTTTAAATTTTAATAGCAATTAATAGGAAAGACAAATGCCCCTGTGGCCATCACTGCTCCCCTGGATCACTGCAGCACCCACCAGGGGGCGGTGGCGCCCACTTTGGGAATCACTGAGTCCTATCCTTTTATTTTACAGATGAGGAAACTGAGGAATGAATAGGTTCAATGTCTTGCCCACAATCACCCGGCCAGATTTCATTCAAAGCCAGGTCTTCCAAATCCAAATGAAGTGTTCTTTCCACTTTGCCACATTATATGATTCTATAGACCTCAGTCTAAAATTAGGATTCTCTATGGTCCACATCCATGATACTTTCTCAACAAAAATATCAGGCTACCTCATCCTCTCTCTGAAATTCCTAAATTACTTTTGAGTACAGAAGACGTTAGTACTGCCAGTCAACAAATATTTGCGAATGGGTTTGGATAGGTCTTTAAAGAGGATCAATACTGTACAAACAAGCCTGGAAAACATTCCTGGTACATCGATTAAAATTAAATCCATGTTCCCATTCTATCAAGCTCTATTCAAAGAAAAGGTCAGATTCTTTACATCTCTAGGAAATGGGCTAGGATTAGAATAGGATCAAAATGCTTTCTTTACATTCTGGGAAGGAACATCTCAGGAATGATAATTCTTCAATGAATTCAATTCAATAATATTTTTCAGGTGCTTAGTATGTATAGTAATAATAAAAAGGTTTTATATGGTGTCTAAAATTTTCAAAACATTGTTATCTCATCTAATCCTCATCATAATTGAGCTATAGGTATTATTGTCTTTCCCTTTTTATAGATGAGGAAACTGAGGCTCAGTGATGTTAAGTGACTTGTCTTGAGTTATATACTTAGAAAGTGTCTGAGGCAGGATTTGAACTTAGTTCTTTATTTTTTGTTAAACCCTCACCTTCCATCTTGGAGTCAATACTGTGTATTGGCTCCAAGGCAGAAGAGTGGTAAGAGTAGGCAATGGGGGCCAAGTGACTTGCCCAGGGTCACACAGCTGGGAAGTGTCTGAGGCTAGATTTGAACCTGGGACCTCCCATCTCTAGGCCTGACTCTCAATCCACTGAGCTACCCAGCTGCCCCCAACTCTCTCAGTTCTTCTTTCACTGTGCCATTGAGAGTGTCTTAACTTGGGGTAGTTGAGTCGCTCAGTGGATAGATAACCTGTATTCAAATCTGGCCTCTGACACTTCCTAACTGCATGACCTTGGACAAGTCATTTAATCTCAGCTGCCTACTTCTTACTTCTCTTCTATGTTAGAACCAATAGTTAGGATAAATTCTAAAACAGAATGTAAGGTTTTTTTTTAAATTATCTTAACTCCTGCTATGATACCAGTTTTACATGACATCTGTATCTTTTAGTCCATCACTTTCATATTACAGGTCAGGAGACTGAGGCCCAGAAAAGTTAAGTGACTTGGTCTAGGTCAAAGGGTAAGGAATTACCTAAACCTGGATTTGAACTCCAACATAGGCTGCCATCTTTTTTCCCTGTCATTTGTTATTTACATGTTCTCAGACAAGAAAACTGCGATCTATAGTTTTATGTGACTTGTCCAAGATCACACAGATAGTGAAAGAAGTAGAAGTAGGATTCATACTCAGTTCCTCTGACTCTTAGGAGGTTGAGGTTGAGGGGGAAGCAGTGCCCCCAAAAGTCTAAAATTTCATTTCAGGAGGTATCATGGTGAAGAATGAGTAATAAATTAGGTCAAAAGTTCCAGAATTATCAGGGAAAAGGCATCAATCTCAGGCAAGATTGCCTGCTGGTTTTTTCCTTCTATTTGGATTTTCTAGAGGTTGAGATAAGAAGCTTCTGTAAGTTCCAAAGGAGGCTGGACATCATCCAGACAGTAACCAGCTCCAAATTCTGCATTCCCTTCTGAGATCACTTGGAGCAGAGACTGATAGCAGATGCCCCTCATCCTGGAATAATCTCCAATTCCAAGAACACTCGTGATGTTGTACGAGCATCTGGATCCAACAGGACACACCAATAAATCCCCTTCATTCAACCCTTCATTTTTAATAAAGCTTTTGTTTCCCAGCAACCCTGAGAGATGCACAGCTCAAGTTTAATCATCTCCATTTACAGATGAGGCCACCAAAACTTGGAGAGATCAAATGATTTGTCCATAACCATCTAAGAAAAAGAAACAAAGAAACAAACCAAAAAAACAGGGTCCACCTTAGAGATGGTTCCTAAGTGGAAGTGAAGAGGAGATGCTGTACCTGGCACAGGAGAGCATCTTGGCAGAATCAAGGTTCTGAGGCTTCATCTTTGATCAGTAATATTCCTTCACATTTGTTAACTCTATCTTAGGGACCACAAGTATTGCCCAAGTCCAGTTTGTTGGACGTGTTCTTGGTTACTGTTCCTCAGTTACCTAAAATTATTTCGTGCTTCCCTTGCACTTCATTTACTTATCTTTATACCTGTGCCAGGGGCCCATGTTTCATTAGCTTCTTGTACCCATATAATTTTGGTTATTCCAAAAAAGGTGGATATTATTGAATGCTCAACCATATGGGGCATCATTTTATTTCCCAACAAATTAAGAAAACTTATGATATAAATAATTATCCACAAAGCAGAAATCTATGCTAGGCAGTTAGGAAGTATAGTAGACAGAGCAATGGAGTTGGAGTCGGGGAAGACACGAGTTCAAATATTGCCTCACATACTTTTTTTTTCAGCTTTGTGACTCTGAGCAAAGCGTTTAACTTTCTCTAACCTCAGTTTCCCCATCTGATGAACGGAAGAGATAGCATCTCCTTCACAGGGTTTTTCTGATGATTAGTTGAGATAACATATGGAAAGCATTTTGTAAAACTAAAATGATCTAAAAATACTAGCTACATATATGCATATGCATATATATACATTTTTATACCTTTACCTTCCATCTTGGAATCAATATTGTGTACTAGTTCCAAGGAAGAAGGGCAGTAAGGACTAGGCAGTGGGGGGTTAAGTGACTTGCCCAGAGTCTCCTAATTAGGAAATGTCTGGGGTCAAATCTGAGCCCAGGACCTCTAGTCTCTAGTCCTGGCACTCTATCCATCGAGCCACCCAGCTGCTCAACACCTAGTTCTTTACATTACAGGGTTATGCCAAGATTCCTCCTTTGTCAGTGGGATTCTTACCAGTCCTAATTAATACAAGAGAGTATATATTCAAGTCTATCTGGAGCCGTGAGCTCCAGAAAATCCCAGGCCATGTTTTGTTCTTGGTTCCTCTTGCTCTGCTCTTATTGCAAATAATATTTGCTCCCTAGAGAAGAGATCTGGGAATTAGAGACAGAGCTGGATCTTGAGTTTGACTCTCATGACTTACTGGGTGGCCTTGGATGAATCAAATAACCTGTCAGTGCCTCCAGTTTGCTCGTGGGCAAAATGACATTAATAGAGAATGGATGCCATGTTCCTCCTCTCATGTTCTCCCAGAGCCTCTGTTCCACACCAGCTCTGAGCCCCACCCTCTGCTTCCCAGTGGTTATGAACTGGTCTCCTCTAGAAGGACAAACATGGCTCTTCATATTACTAGGAGAAGCAGGGAGCCACCAATCATAATCTCACTGGTAAGAAAAAAGCACAGGGTTTTACCCGCTGTTCTGCTGCTGCGCCCTCTGGTCTACTGGGCCTTACCATTTGCCCTGCTGATATGATATAACCATCTATCTATCTGTCTGTCTGTCTATCTATCTATCTATCCATATATCCATCTATCTATCCATATATCTATCCATCTATCCATCTACCTATCCATCTATCTATCTATCCATCCATCTATCTATCTATCCATCTATCTATCTGTCTGTCTGTCCGTCTGTCCGTCTATCTATCTATCTATCTATCTATCTATCTATCTATCTATCTATCTATCCATCCATCCATCTATCTATCTATAGATCTATCTATCTATCTATCTATCTATCTATCTATCTATCTATCCATCTATCTATCCATCCATCTATCTATCCATATATCTATCCATATATCCATCTACCTATCCATCTATCTATGTATCCATCTATCTATCTGTCTGTCTGTCCGTCTATCTATCTATCTATCTATCTATCTATCTATCTATCTATCTATCTATCCATCCATCCATCCATCTATCTATCTATAGATCTATCTATCTATCTATCTATCCATCTATCTATCTATCCATCTATCTATCTATCTATCTATCTATCTATCTATCTATCTATCTATC
>NC_058135.1:259285566-259293893 GCF_016433145.1 Gracilinanus agilis
ATCCATCCATCCATCTATCTATCTATCTATCTATCTATCTATCTATCTATCTATCTATCTATCTAATCATCTATCTATTTGCCTGTCTGTCTCTATTATCTATTTCTCTACCCATCATCTATTTCTCTCATCTATCTTTTTTCTTTCATTCATCTCTCATCTATTTCTTATTTATAGAGTTCTCATTTATTCATATTTCTATCATCCATCTCTCTAACGTCTCCCTCTCTATCTCTCTGTCTCTCACTCTGTCTCTCTCTCTGTCTCTCTGGCACCAGCATCACAGTGAAGAAAGAAATCTTTCTTTGGAACTCAGTTTATATTCTACAAAAGTTTTTTTAGGGTCCTTTGTGGATATCTCAGCTTGCAGTACTGAACATGTGAAGGGTCTTTTATTGCAACAGAATTTTGGCATCCCCACTAAGATTCAGATTTAATTACAAAGTCAAAAGTGAACATGTGTTTTTAATTTTTTTTAATTTATTGATATCATATGTTTTTATACCACCTTCATTTCTGACTATATCCTTCGTGCCTTGCCTCCCAAGGGAGCCATCCCTTATAACAAAGATTAAAAAAAGAAAAAGAAAAAAAGGAGGTCATGAAATGAACTCGCATACCAACGGATCCTGACAAGCTCTTTGCAGGGGAGTGTGACTTCATAAAAGAAATAACGTGATTGAGACTTCCCTGGGGAGCCAGTGCTCAAACTATGGTCAAGATGTCTTGGGGTAGGAGATGACTCATTGAGGGTATGGACTCTGAACCAATGGGCTTCTCCTCCACTTGCCTTCCTTTTCTTTGTCTGGGTCATCTGGGCATCACTGGTGCAGGGAGAAGAGTACATATACCTTTAGTCTCATAGACAACAAGGGAATTGGATCATTTATCCAGGGCCAGGATCTATCTCTGCCCCACATGGCAAAGAGCTAGATTTCTTTGCCTTACACTGTTAATTATCCAACTTGAGCTTTGAATGCCAGAATAGAGTGAAACCTATATAGAAATATATAAATAGGCAGGTGAACCAATAGGGTGATTGGAGCCCCCTATGCTCTATTCCACTTCCTATGAATATTTTTACATAAAATACTTATGCCTTCTTGGGGGTCATTCCTGGTGCACAAGGCCCTCTCAGTTTTAAGGTTGCCACACCTAATAACTCTTGCTAAAGACCAGACTTCCAATTCCAGGTTTTCTGTAAAACACTCCATAAAAAAGAAACTCTCTGATCCCACTTTACCTACCCAGCCTTCCCTTCTCACTCTCCCAGTACAGTTCTCCAGGCCACTTGCAATCTCAGTCAAGTCTCCTGAATTCCAACCAAGCTCTTGCCCCATTTTTCTGCTAACCCATTATCTGATAATGACTCCTTCTCCAAGAGCTGCAGGCAAAGCCTAGGATATATGCCAAAGATCACAAAGACCCAGGGCTTAGTCCTTGGAGCCGTACTGTATGACCTAGCCCAGATTTATTCCAGGCATGGGCCTCTTAATTCCAGTGCCTTCCCTTTCCCAATCCCTCTTAATTCCAGGGCCCTCCTTAGTTCATCCCTCACCCCAATCTATCCTGTATATCACTTGCTTTCAAAATATTTATGTATAGTTTGCTTCATCCATTAAATTGTAAACCCCTTGAGGTCGGGGACCATCTTTTTTTCTCTTTCTATATCTCTGGAGAGGAGCAGAGCGACTGGCAGATAGTAGGTGCTTAGTAAAAGTTTATGGATTGATTGGATTGGGGGATGAGTACAGGAATGATCCCTTAGCTTTTTTTTTTAACACATACCTTCCATCTTAGAATCAATACCGTACATTGATTCCAAGGCAGATGAGTGGGAAGAGCCAGGCAATGGGGGTCAAGTGATTGCTCTAGCTGGGTGACCCTTTTCCTTCTAGAAACCTGTCTTGATCTTGGATGTTATTGTCCTGCCTCTGCCTGCCTTTAATTTTCATGCATATTCTTATGTGTTTGCATGCCTCCTTGAGGTATTTCACTTTTTTGTCATTGTAACCCAAATTCATTTTTCTGGAGTGGGATGTTGGAGGGTTGGAATATTCTCTCGAGACAAGGTGAAAGAGCATCGTTTCTGGATTTAGAGAACCTGGATTCAAATCTGAACTTCTTTCTACCTGTGAGACCTTGGGCAAGTCACTGCCTCTCAGAATCTCAGTTTGTCAAGTTACAAATGAGATAATCTATATTGAATTCTTGGCGAGCCTTAATGTTCTCGCATTATCATTATCATCTAAAAAATGGCCAACCGCTCCAAGATCTCTGCCAAGAAAACCCCAAATGGGGTCATAAAGAGTCAGACATGACTGGAAACAGTTGAACCACAACAAATAAATATGAGGGTGTTGGATTGGATAGACTCGGACCCCTTCTGACTCTGGCTATGGCCCTAGAATAGGGATCGCACCCTAGGATCCGCAAATCCCTTAGATGTCAGGGCTCTGTGAACTCATTTCAGCAGAGTCCATTTTCTGAGGATCCAAGACATGATGACTTTTCTAAAAAATAAAAATTATTTTAAAAAAAGGTTAAGAAACTGTCCTAGAAGGAACAGAGAGCTGGGAATCCTTCTTTTCATCAAAGGATTCCTTCTCCTCAGCAGAGGATGCCCTATTGTCCTGACCAAGGGCATTCTTATCCATTTAGGATTGAGCAATCAGGAATTAAAATTATTAAAATAAAATACAGTAAGATAAAAATGTTAAAATAGGCAAGTTAGATAGATACAGAATTTGTCTTTTTGCCTCCACTAATATCCCCATTTTCTATACACGGACTTGCACACACAGAAGGTGAGGAGAAAAAGAAAGAACTTTTCATTAGCAGACTCTTGCCACGTGTCCTCTCCCTTGCCAGTTTACACTGTGGGCACCTGGTTGTGAGTTTATCTAAGGATTAGCAGGTTTAAAGCCCTGCCTCTTCTTCTAGGCCCCAAATGCCAGTCTGGGGGCAGGGAGCAGGTCAAGGGCCTCATGCCACCCCAAGGAACCTTCTTCCCCAGATGGGAAGACTAATGACCCAGAGCTTGGTGATGCCATAGGCTCTATTTCTGGGTGACAGGTGGGCCAAGTTAGCTGCTTATCCTCCTCTGCCCTGACGAGCTGGGGAAGCCACCCAGAAGAGGAATGTCAGCCCAAGGCTCTCTTGGGAAGGTCTCCAAGGTTCTCTCCTAAGATGGCAGCCAGTCTCTTGTTGGTCCCATCGGGGAATGAAACCACCTCTCAGCTAGATTCTTTTCCAGTGGAAAGAACACTTAGCAAGTTCTAATTTGTATGATAGTTCCAGCCCTCCTACTAGATGGTGAGCTCTCTGGGGGCGAGGGCTGGGTTTCAGAGATCTTTATGTCTCTCCTGGCCCTGAGTGTAAGGATGCAGGGAACAAGGATATTTCATGGGAGAGTGAACCCTTGAGCAGGGCCTTGAAGGATAAGGACATCCCTTGGGTCTCCACTGCCTTCCTTGGTGCTTCATTGTCCACTAAATAAAATCCAGACTTGCCTTTTTGTCATACTTTGGCTCACACTCTCCCTTACCCCTGAAGTGTCTTTGGTCTTCAAGGCCCAGATCAGATGCCACTGTCCAAAGGAAAACTTATCCCTGGGGACAGAAGTCACCCTCCCCTCCTGAGAATTCTCTCTGGGCTTTCTGTAGACCTTTCCTGAGTCCTGATTTGTATTGTAGCTAATTCAGTGCAAGGGCAGTTAGAGGGCACAGTGGATAGAGCACTGGGCTTGGAATCAGAAAGACTCATTTTCATGAGTTCAAATCCAGCCTTGGTCCCTTTCTACCTGTGTGACCCTGGGAACGTCACTTGAACCTGTTGGTCTCAGTTTTCTCAACTGTAAAATGAGCTGGAGAAGGAAAAGGCAAACTAGCTGTGTCACCCTGGACAAGTCACTTCACCTTGTTGGCCTCAGATTCCTCAACTGTAAAATGAGTTGGAAAAGGAAATGGCAAACCAGCTATGTCACCCTGGACAAGTCACTTCACCTTGTTGGCCTCAGATTCCTCAACTATAAAATGAGTTGGAAAAGGAAATGGCAAACCAGAAGTGTGACTCTGGGCAGGTCATTTCACCCTGTGTGCCTCAGTTTCCTCAACTGAAAAATGAACTGGAGAAGGAAATGGCAAATCAGCTGTGTGACTCTGGGCAGGTCACATCACCCTGTGTGCCTCAGTTTCCTCAACTGCAACATGAGCTGGAAAAGGAAATGACAAGCTATTCCAGTATCTCTGCCAAGAAAACTCCCCAATGAAGTCACAGAGAGTCAGACAGGGCTGAAAGAACTGGACAATAATAACCACAATAATTCAGTATATGTTCTGTCTCATCTACTTGATTATAGGTCCTTGAGGGTCTTTGTTCATCTCTGTTTCTGCCTCGGTAGCCAGTACCTGACTTTAGAAGATGCTTCTAATACAAGAGCTTCATTAATCTGAGTTTAGTGAACGGGTCCATATCAGCGGCTCTCTGACTCTACCATGCCAGTATTGAGAAGATCAAATTCCCTGGACCTCGAAATCTCACGGTGGGTGATGAAGAATCATTGAGAAGGAAGAATGGTTTGGTTTGGTTTGGGGGAAAAAAGGGGTCTCCTTGGCTGTCCCTTCCAGTATAGCTAGTGGGAGAAGAGTTCCTTCTCTAAGACTGACAGCAGTCTCTGTTGAAGTCACAGATAGAGAAGGATCCCATCCTGAGCCTGAGGTGGGGGGCCTGAATGGGGTCTCCCACTTTCCAGGGAGGGGCCCTCACTTGGTCCTGGAGCAGCGTGGCCCTCAAGGATTCCTCCCCTCCTCTGACCTCTGGACAGTGCCCAAACTCGTCTCATATACTTGTGCCTGCCCCATATCCTGCCCACAGACTAGAGTAAATATTTGTGCAAGGAGGGGCCCTGCCTCCTGCCTTTTGATCTGTCTCCTCACTAAGGACAATAGTGTAATCAGACTGCACATGATGCCCAAACCTACACCGGATCTGTAGGAGGACCAGTACCTGGCAGGCTGGGCACAGTGCCAGGCTATGAGCCATCCCTCCCTGAAGGCTTTGTCTACCTTGGACAGCAGACATTGGGGAGGGCTGGAGGGGAAAGGCATGATGACTGTCTTCAGACATCTGAGTAGCTGCCCCTTAGAAGATGGACTAAGCTTATTGGGATCATTGATTCCAAACTGGGAGGCATCTCCAAAGCTGTGGGGTCCAATACCCTCATTTGACTTGAGCAGAGACCCAGAGAAATTAAGTGACTGAGTCTCAGAAGGAAGGCACTAGCAGAAGGAGGAGGAGGAGGAGAAGGGCTCATGAAGAAGGTAGGGTTTGAGATGAGTCTTTTAGGAAGCCAGGAATGTCAAGAAGGAGGAAGTGAAGAAAGAAGGAATTCTCAGGATGAATAGCACCAGAATGCAGAGGGGGCTTTGAATGCCAGGCAAAGAGTTCAGATTTTTTTGTTGTTATGTTGTTTTCAGTCATGTCCAACTCTTCCTGACCCCATTTGGGTTTTTCTTGGGAGAGATAATGGAGTGGTTAGCCATTTCCTTCTCCAGCTCATTTTACAGATAAGGAAACTGAGGCAAAGCAGGATTAAGTGATTTTCACAAGGTCACACAGCTAAGCAAATCCAACCCTCCTTCTCCTTTGCCCACTTATTTTATTTGGCTCCACAGGCAAAATCAGGGAATGAGTGGAAGTTAAAAGGAATCCAATTTGGTCTTGATGTCACAGAAAAATACTTCTTAACATGTTAACAAATTTAAATTTAATTTAACAAATTAAAACTTCCCCCAAGAGGAACTGGCTGTCTTGGAAGTAGGGATCTCATTCTCATTAAAGACATTCACGGAAAGACTGGAATGCCTCTTGTCAGGTATTTTGAAAGGGGGATGCCTCCCTGGGTGCTGAGTTGCCTTTCAGCCTGGAGATTTGGGAATTGGGTGACAATGGTGCATCCTCTCTGGACATTCCATTACCAAAGAGACAGCATGCCCCATTAAGAGCCCAGAATGCAGAGCACAAAACCTGGCTTTGAGTTCTAAGACTGACCCTTCCTATCTGTGGGGTTTCTCTTTACCTCAGTTTTCTAATCTGTAAAATGGGCGTAATAAAAGCTATTGTGAAGAAAGCATATCATAAAATGTAAAGTGATGGGGAAAAAAAAGTTTGTTATGATTTTTACCCAATTTATTTGATTTTTTTCCCAAAGACTCTACTTTCTTTTCTGTTCTCTACTTTAAATCCTTTTCCCACTTCCAACTACCTTGCCAAAAACCTCTTTTTTCTGAACTGGGATTTTCCCTGGAAATTATTGTCCAAGATTGAAAATATTAAATTCACCCAACATTAAAATCTCAGATTCTCCAAACTCCAGTCTCGTGTTGCTTTCATTTTTGCCTGTGGTTAGTCCGCCTTTCCCAAATGCTCCAAGAAAGTCTAAAGATATAAAATTTCCAGGGATTTTGGAGCCAGGAAAAAGAAAGCAAGCCTATTTTATTATGAGTAATAATAGTATTTATACAGTCCTTTAAGATTTGGAAAATGCTTTCCTGCTTATTTCATTTGATCCTGACAAACATTCCTGAGAGGAAGGTGCTATTATTATTTTCACTTTACAAATGAGGAAACTGAGGCAATCAGAGGCGAAGTGACTTGCCCAGGGTCACACAGCTACTAAGTATCTGAGGATTTTCATTTAAACCTTCCAGATTCTAAGTCTAGCACATGATCTATTGTGCCACTTGGCTGCTTTGGGAAAAGAAGGAGATGATGAAATTATCTGTTTTGGGAAATAAAAAGGATAAAGTTTGATGATAAAATTAAAATATATCCAATTTTTATTCATTTATCTACCCTTTTAAACTTTATCAAAAAGTACTAATATAGGAGAACAGAGGAGACATTGGGCTCAACCTCCTCATTTTGTGAATACAAAACCGGTCAGACAGACCCAAAGGTCCTGGGTTCAAATCTGACCTCAGATATTTCCTAGCTGTGTGACCCTGAGCAAATCACTTAACTCCCATTGCCTAGCCCTTACTACTCTTCTGCCTTAATGCTAATACACAGCATTGATTATAAAACAGAAGTTAAGGTTTTAAAAAAAAAACCTACCAAAGAGAATGAGCAAATTCCCCAGAATGCAAATGTCAGAGGTTTAGCACAATGTCAAGCACATAGAAGGTGCTCTATGAGAGCTAGTTATTATCACTGGGAAGCTAAGTGGAGCGGTGGATAAAGGGCAGGGTCTGGGGTCAGGAAGCCCTGAGTTCAAATTCAGCCTCACACACGTGCTAGCTATGTGATCTTGGACAAGTCATTTATCCTCTGGATGCCCAAAAGGCAGTTAGGTGGCTCAGTGGATAGAGTATTGGGCCTGGAATCGAGAAGACCTGAAGTAAAATTCAGCCTCAGACAATTGCTAGCTATGTGACCCTGGTCATTTACTAACTAAAGGATCCTCTTTACTTCTCTGGCCCCCAAGGAAATATTATTTTTTACTTTTATTTTAATTTGATATTTTATTTTATAAAGGTCTCCTCCAGCTGGAATTCAGTGATAGGAGGAATTTGTCCTACATAGCATCGTCTCCAAAAATCAGATTGCAGTGCCAGGAGAATCAGAAACTGCTAAGGGCACATGGCCCTCCTTTTTCCTAGGTTTACAGACTTTTGAACTGAAGGTCTGGCACCAGAGAGACGAGGCCGGACCGATCTCTCCATCTTGGGCAAATCGATGGAGAAAATGATCCGACACCTCCAGAGGCCTCCTCGTCCTGCTTGTGGCAGCCCTGGACCCAGCTCAGGACCAAACCTTTGAGGCCGCTGTGTCTGGCAGCACTCTGTGAGGGTCCCTTTTCAATCTCAAGATCCCAAAGGGGCTCGGCTTTGGAGCCCAGTTATCTGTTGACCTTCAGAGTCCCTCTCCCTGACCTTGACCCTTCTGCCTTGAAATCCCCCATCTGAGCAATTGGCAGCAACCTGAGCTGGCCAACAAGAGCATCCTTTTCCTTTCTTGGGAAAGTCCCACAAGCACAAAAGGAAGTAAAATGAGAATGGGGAACACTTTGAACCCAACAGTGTATTTGGCCAGCATCACCTCACCAAAGGGCCAAGAGAAAGTCAGCAGATTTTTAGATCATCAGACACAGAGGTTACTAAAGACATGAGTTTCAGAGCCTTGAGGGAGTCTGCAATTCAATCCAAGAGCTAGCTTCCTTTCTTCCCTCCTTCCTTCTTTCCCTCCTTCCTTCTGTCCTTCTTTCCCTCCTTCCTTCCTTTCTTTTTTCTTTCTTCCTTCCTTTCTTTTTTCTTTCTTCCTTCCTT
>NC_058135.1:259298822-259333762 GCF_016433145.1 Gracilinanus agilis
CTTTCTTTCTTTCTTTCTTTCTTTCTTTCTTTCTTTCTTTCTTTCTTTCTTCCTCCTCTTCTCTGTCTCAATCTCCCTGTCTCCCTCTGTCTTTGTCTCTCTCTCTCTCTGTCTATCTGAGTCTGCCTGTCAGTCTCTTTTCCTCTCTTCCATGCCAATATCAAAATATCTCTACTTCCACACAATCTTTTTCATTTAGAATGAGGCTCTTCCCATAGGATCCCTGAAGCTAAGAGACATCCAGAATTCTGACTACAGGATCCTCATCAAATTTCCCCTCATTGAGGATGGCAAGAAGCCCCACAACCAGCTAAGTGCCATTGGAGATAGGTTGTTGGACTTGGAGCCAGAAAGACTGGACTTCAAAACCTGCCCCTTATTAGCTCTGTGAGCCCCAGCTCTCTCTCAGCCCCAGGGTGATAATAACTCTCTCCTTACAGGGTTGATGTGAAAAACAAAAGAAATAATAAACATCCAGGACTTTGTAAACCTTAAAGTGTCCTATAGAAATCTGTATTATAATTCCTTGTGGAGTAAGTCCATTCCATTTCTGCATAACTCTAAAAATATGCCTCTCTTCAACATCTCCCCATTACTTTGTGGCCAAGCAGAATAAGTTCCATTTGTCTTCCACATGAGGTCTTCAAAGGTGCCTTTTGTTGATCTTTTACACCTTTAGTTTAAAAAAAACAACACATATACAACATCAGAAGTGGGATTTGAACCCAAGACCTCTGACCTTGACTCTTGTTCTTGGCAAGGGCTGGAAACTGGCCAAGCAAAGCAAAGCAATATAACATTGGGAGGCAAATAACCAAGGCACATGGGCCCTGGGTTATTTTTATAGCTGCAGGGAACACATTAGAAGGAATAGGTAGATGAACAGTTTCTTTAAAAGGAAGTCTTGGAACTAAGCATGGGCCATACATCAGTCCCACCACCCCTGGGAACACCATATGTGCACCCATTAAAAAGGGAAACAAGACAAGTCCCTGCTGTTCAGAAGTGACTGTCCAGGGGGCTGGGAAACTACTCAGCATTTTATTTCAATAGCCTGGGAGTGGGTTGGGGTGCAGGAGAGGGAAAGGCGGAAACAAAGTCATTGAAGGTCTTCCTTTGTGCCCTGTTCTTGGGGCCATTTCTTGGAACCTTTGAGAGTGCTGGATGACTTTTCATTTGCTCCAACAAACTCACACTGTGAGAGAGCAAGGCTGGGTGCGCCTTCAAAATATAACGGCATTTTCCCCCCTTTCCTTCCTCTGAGACCATTTTAGGAAGAAAACCCAAGGCTAATGCTTCCAATTTAGGGCCCCTTATAGGCAGTAGGGAGAAAAGCAGAGGCAAAATATACAGTGAGAGAAGGAGAAAACTGGGAACCATAAATAATTTTTAGAGGAATTGTCATTTTCTAAACTGCTTAGCAAACCTTAAAGCGCGCACACACACACACACACACACACACACACACACACACACACAAGAAATATAGTTGTCATTATTACTATTATTATTATTAATAATAATAATTCTTAGTTCTATAAGACCTTAGATTTCATAGCAACAGTTCTGTGAGGGTTTATTATTTCAGTCGTTTCAGGTACATCTGATTCTTTGAGACCCCGTTTGGGATTTATTTGGTAGAGATACTGGAGTGGTTTGCCATTTCCTTCTCCAGCTCATTTTGCAGCTGAGGAAACTGAGTCAAATAGATTTAAGTGATCTACCTGCCCAAAGAGCTTGCCATTTCTTTCTCCAGCTCATTTTATAGGTGAGGAAACTGAGTCAAACAGAGTTAAGTGACCTACCTGCCCAGAGAGTTTGCCACTTCCTTTTCTGGCTCATTTTACAGGTGAGGAAACTGAGTCAAATAGATTTAAGTGACCTACCTGCCCAAAGAGTTTGCCATTTCCTTCTCCAGCTCATTTTACAGGTGAGGAAACTGAGTCAAACAGAGTTAAGTGAACTACCTGCCCAGAGAGTTTGCCATTTCTTTCTCTGGCTCATTTTACAGATGAGAAAACTGAGGCATATGGCTAAATGACCTGCCCAGGGTCATATAGATAGGAAATGTCAAAGCAGAGATTTGAACTCATGAAGGTGGTCCTGCCAAGTATTATTGACTTCTCTGGAACACAATCTCCTCTTCTGTAAAATGTGGATAAATGATTTATGATCATACAGCTAATAAATCAGATGATAACATTTGAAGATAGGTAGGGTCTAGACCTGTGATTTCATTGATGGAGGGATGTCTCAGGAGAGGAAATCCCTCTACCAATACAGGTTACCACCTTCTCTTCAATGTAGAGCTTTAAAGCACTACCAAGGGCATTCGCAGATTAGGAAACTTGTCCAAGATTTCGAAGATGTTATGTGTCAGACATGGGACTTGAACTCAGATCTTCCTGGCTCTCTAGCCACTACTCCTGGCCATTTCTCTTAGGAAAGGGGGTGAGGTAGGGATGGAAGGTCTCAAAAAAGCATCTTATCTAACCTTTTCATTGTATAGATGAGAAAACAGAGACTTAAGGAGATCAGTGTCCTAACAAAGTACACTTAGCAAAGCTAGTTACTTTCATCCAAAGCCAACCCTCTTTCTGTTTCATGATTTTGCCTTAAATAAATAAGAATACATTTTGAGTAATTTTTCATATACTTTCCTATTTGATCCTCAGGGTAACCCTATAAAATCAGGAGGCTTGGGTCTAGTCTCAGCCCTGATATTTGAGAGTTTGCATGACACTGAGCAAAATCCTTAAACCCTCCAAGGTTTCATTTTCTCAGCTATCAGACTTGATTATTTCTAGATCGGTTCAGACCATGAACTTGCCAGGGCTGGTCATCTCATCCCCATTTGAGAGATGCAGAAACTGAATCACAGGGGTGCTATTACTGTTCATTTTTTAGTTCATTTTACCCTAAAAAAAGATATTTGTAGGGAATGATTTGATGGGACATGATTCGCTAGTGGCTAGAAATGATACCTAGATGGGACAAGGGGGAAAGGCAGTTCTAGTCCACGTAAGCTTTTTTTACAACAACCTGGATGGGATAATGCCAAGTTCCATCATCCACTCTGCCCCCTGTTGATGAAGGAAGAAATCAGAATGACCTCTGGGAGTCACTTGTAAGATCCAGTTATATGTCTAAAGAGAGATAGCCTGATGTGGTAAGTCGTGAGATGTCCTGGTGGCCAAGGAGACCTTGGGTTCATGTCCAATCACGCACTTTCCAGCTGTGTGATGTTGGGCTAGTCTCCTAATCTCTCTGGGCCTCAGTTTCTTCATTTGTAGAATGAGGAATTTGGCCCTGATGACCTCCAAGTTCCCTTTCCACTGTAAATCTACGATCCTTTAAGCCTCAGTTTCCCAATCTGTAAAATGAAGAATTGGGGCTAGAAAACCATTAAATCCCTTACTATATTTCAGAGGCAAGACTTGAACCCAGGTCTTGGTGACTGAAGTCAGTTTACTCTTCCCTCCCTCAATGATTATCTCCTGAGCTCAAATATCCCTTAATTCCCCAGTTTTCTTGTCCCACCCTTAGGGAGAAACCTTACCTAATGGATGCCTTGATGATGAGATAATAGCAGGGAAGGGAACTGACTAATGGAATGCTAGTAAACATGGAGAACCATATGAGCAAAACAATATGACTCTTAAGGTCAACATCTATTTTTCCTATGACCTTTGAATCCAATTCGTCCATAGAAACAGAGGAGGGGAACTGAGGCAATGCAACATATAACTTCTGTTTTCATTCCTATTCTGATATTTTTTTTAACATTTCTCTGCAGATGGTAATCCGAGGAAGAGTTTAATTAAAAAATCAGGTGAGAAAAATATAAAAGGAGCATTAAAAATGAAATAAAAATCATAAGACTAATTTAGCCCAGATGGCACTCACTTTATTTTCCCATGCTCTCTTTGTCATGTAGAGACTGCCGCCATTTCCAACACACAACCTTGACAGTTGTCTCCATGGTGTTGGTTTTTGAGGAGAGCATGGGGGAACTAATTAGTGGAAAAGCAGAAAGCAACAGAGGAAATCTACTCGTGATATCTTTTTAGAATTATCTAATTAGTTGCTCCCTTCAAACATAGAACTGATATCTTCCCTCATTATCTAATTGTTATCTGTCTTTATATATACATACCCACACATATAATATATTTTGAGAAACCTGTATTAGGATATCTTCAGGTTTCTCAAAAGGTTGTCAAACGGATGACATTCCTACTGGAAGGAAAGTGATTTTCTGGGAGATGAGAGCTCATGAGGGATTGAGGAAAAGAAAACTGAACTCAGATCCATAAGATCTGGGTTCAGGTTATGCCTTAATTATTAATTTGTTGTATGAAAATTCCTTGCTCATCATCTATTTCTTTTCTCTATAAAATGAGGGAGAGTAGAAAGAAGTTAAAGAGGAAAAAATCATATATTCCAAGATATTCTCTGCAGTCATTTCTGTAGTAATAAAAAGCTGGAAACCAAAATGGTGGTGAGGGATGCTGATTACTAACACACAGTCTGGTATGTGACCATAATGCAACTCTGGTGCATTCTAAGAAAAAGATGTGGAAAATTTAGAGGAATCTGGGAAGACTTGGATGGAACAGGGCAAGGCAAAGCAAATAGAAGCAAAGGAGAAGTTATGATAATAACTTTTATATTGTGCCTATTATGTGCCAGACACTAGGCTGTGTGCTTTACAATTATTATCTCATTGGACCCTCGCAACAACTCTGGGAGGCTCTCATTATTTCCATTTTACAGATGAAAAAATCCAGGGTCAAAGCAATTAAGTAATAAAGCTAACATTTATATAGCACCTACGATGTGCCAGTCACTGTGCTGGATGCTTTACAATTATTATCTCATTGGATTCTCACAACAACCCAGGGAAGTTATCATTTCTATTTTACAAATGAAGACATCCAGGCTCACAGTAATAATAACCAACATTCATATAGTACCTACTATGTGTCAAGACCTGTACTATACATTTTTAACAAGTATTAGCTCATTTATTCTTTACAACAACCCCTGCAATGATAGATGCTCTCAATATTCCCTATTTTACAGATGAGGAAACAGAGGCAGACAAGATTAAAATTACTTGCCCAGAGTCCTATAGCTAGGAAATATCTGAAATCTTCCTAATTCCAAGGCTAGTGCTCTATTTACTATGCCACCTAAATGCCCCCTGATAAAACAGAAAGAACAGTGGTGCTGGGTTCAGAGAATCTGAGTTCAAATCATGCCTCTGCTATATATTATTTACATCATCTTGGGCAAGTGAACTTCTTTGCATCTATTTTCTCATCTGTAAAAAGGAAGACCTTGGACCACAGTATCTTTCTTCTTGATTTACTAATATACATCATTTTACAATAATGTCAACAAAACAATAGTAAAAGGAAATTGAACTCCGAATAATTTTTAATGACCAATCTTGGTACTAGAGAGCAGATAATGAAGCATATTCTCCTCCTCTTGGAAGACAAGTGATAACCTTTAGAAGAATGTTGTATACTCAGTTGGACATGAAAATTTTTTTCTTTAAGAGTGGGTTTAAGGTGGGGCAGGATTTAGTTGGGACATCATGATAATACTGAAATAGGAAAATGGGTGAGACTGGTGTCAGACAGGGAATAAACACAACATATATATTAAACTCTTGCCTTCTGTTTTAGAATCAATATTAAGTATTGGTTCTAAGGCAGAAGAATTAGGTAAAGGCTAGGCAATGGGGTTCAAGATCACATAGCTAGGAAATGGTATCTGAGGCCAGATTTGAACCCAGGACTTTCCATCTCTAGGATTGATTTTTAATCCACTAAGCCACTTAGTGCCCTCCCATTATGATATTTTTTAAATTTATTTTTATTTTATTGATTAATTATGAAAAATTTTCCATGGTTACATGATTCATGTTCTTTCCCTCCCCTCCTTCCTCCACCCTCCCATAGCCAATGTTTAATTCCACTGAGTTTTGCATGTATTATTGATATGATATTTTTAAAAGGCATCAATTTAAAACAGAATGACTTAAAAAAAAACAATGGTGATGGGCTAGATCATCACTAAGGATCTATACAGCTCAAACTCAAATAATCTTGTCTCTCAGGCCCTCTCTAGCTCTAAATTTCTAAAATCTATTGATTTTGATGGCCATTTCCATTTCCATTCTCACAACCATGTCCTCAGTTTATCAAGAAGAAGCACAAGAATGGCACATTCCATTATCTTAGAGGAATGGTGGAAGGAGAAATAGAAGCTCTCTTATTTTTTCCCATCAGATCCTCTAAACCACAGTACCCAGGGTTACTCATCTATCTTCTACACAAGGAAGTTAGGTGGCCTTTTTCAAAAAGAATATATGTTCAAAATTTTTAAAAAATCACAGCTGTAACGAAAGAAAATGGGATCTTGGGAAACTGTCCTCAGCAGGCTGAGAGAGAGGCAAATTGGAGACTTGGCAAAAATACAGCAACTGACAAGGGATATTTATGGGTTAGAAGAGAAATTGGAGAATGGGATGAGAGCGAGGAGGCATTCCTGGGGCTTAATGGAGGGTGGGGTGGACCGTAGGGCTGGTGGAGTCTGTATCCCATAGGCTGCAGTGAGGCCAGAACTCAACAGGGGAAAAGACAGGTTATGAGACTCCAGGGTACAGGGGGGGTGGAGGCTTTCTATCTGCAGAAATGGGGGTTTGACTAATGGAATGCTAGTAAGCATGGAGAACTATACCAACAAGACAGTAAGAGCCCGGAGCCCGGAGCTCAGCTCCCTTCCCTGCTATTATCTCATCACCAAGGCATCAATTAGGTAAGCCTTCTCCCTAAGGGTGGGACAGGAAGGCTGGGGAATTAAGGGACATTTTGGCACAGGAGGCAATCGTGGCAGAAGGAAAGAGTAAACTGACTTCAGAGTCACCAGGACCTGCATTCAACTCTTGCCTTTAACATATAGTATCTAAATTATCATAGCCAAGCCACTTATTCTTAGGTCCCAAGACCAAAATTCAGCATCCGAAAGATTCAAATTACATCGTAGATCTGGAAGAAAAGGAGAGGAAGCAGATAGCCGTGAGATTGATGCTGTTTAAATTCTGTTTCAGGATTTCTGTGTGACCTTGGGCAAGTTCCTGAAATCTGCCTCAGTTTCCTCATCTGTAAAATGAAGAAAATAATAGGACCTTACTCCCCTCCCCCAGGGTTGTTTTAAGGATCAAACAAGATGGCAGATGTAAAGCAAATTTTGTCTAAAGAGACCATGTGCCTTCTTTAACGTATGAAGATACTGGATTTCCCATCTTTAGGATGTGAGTTTGGAGTTGTTTTAATCTTTGCTTTCTCAGTACTAATGGATTGGGTCTTTCTCAGTCACACTCTCTTAGGAAATTATGCAATGGGGCCATCCTTTATGGCTACAGAACTCTTGGAAGCAAACTGGATCAAATGGAGGTTGGAAATGTGTTCTCTTTACCACCATTGTCTAAGATATCAGAGACGTCAAACTCATTTCCCCTAAAGTGGACTCCCAGTACAGAGGGAACAAGTTTAAAAAATAATTGGGAAATTATACATTTATAAAATTATAAGTTTATAAAAATATAAATTCATAAAAATTTATAAAAAATATAAATTTATAATTTTATAAAAAATAAATAAAAATGCATTAAAACTTAGATAATGTTAATGTGTGCTTTTCTAAGTCAATATGTGGCTGGCAGAGATCTTTATGCATGGTTTAGAGGCCCCCGTTTTCATTTGAACTTGGCCGCTGCTTTGAGCTATCATTAAATACTGTCTATATATGTGTAGCTCATATAAAGTTGTATTGATGAATAGAATTAGGAATAACATCAAGAATAAATCCTGGGGCAGCTGGGTGGCTCAGTGGATTGAGAGTCAGGCCTAGAGATGGGAGGTCCTAGGTTCAAATCTGGACTCAGACACTTCCCAGCTGTGTGACCCTGGGCAAGTCACTTGACCCCCATTGCCCACCCTTACCAATCTTCCACCAAGGAGCCAATATACAGAAGTTAAGGGTTTAAAAAAAAAACAAAACAAAACAAAAAGAATAAATCCTGACTAATCACCAATATAAAATTTCATGCATCTTATTCTAATGTCCTCCAACCAATCAGCCATTTGTATTATGTTGTTATTTGAGATCCCTAATCACACAGTATGTGCTTAATAAAAGCGTGTTCCTTGGTCGATTGATAAGAAAATAATTGCTTTTATAGTGTAGTTTCACCTGATGTTATGTTTGAGCATGTTGACTATGCCTCAAAGTTGTATGATCTTTGATCAGAAGAGTATTAGTAGTGGGAATGAATATTCAATAAAATTTCAGTTTGTATTTATAGAACTCTTTGCAATTAATAAATTACTTATAACAAATTAGGTCTGTTTTAAACATGAGGAAACAAGATCAGAGAAATAAAGAGATTTGTCCAGCGTTACACAGTCAGTAAATTTCAGAGCAGGGATTGACTTTTTGACTTTTTGACTAAGTCCAAGATTGTTGCCATCAAACTAGGAAAGAGAGATATTAGAATTTCCCAAAAGGAGCAGCTATGTGGCACAGTGGATAGAATGTTGGACTTGAAGTCAAGAAGACCTGAGTTCAAATCCAGCCTCATATATTTATTGCATGACCCTGGGCAAGTCATTTAATCATATTTGCCTCAGTTTCCTCATCTATAAAATAAGCTGGAGAAGGAAATGGCAAACCACTCCAGTTTTTTTGCCAAGAAAACCCCAAATGGCACAAAGTTTTGGATACAATTGAAACAACTGAACAAGAGAATCTCCCAAAGGGAAGAGTACTCACTCTTTATAAAATAAAAATAAAAGGACTTTATTAATATCTTTTACTATTATAGCTAAGTGGAGATGTGCATAGAACCTGAGTCAAGAAGACTTGGGCTAAAATCCTGTCATTATCTGTGTGACCATGGGCAATTCCCTTAACTCTGCCTCAGTTTCCTCATCTGTAAAATGAAGATAATAATAGGTAATTCCCTTAACTCTGCCTCAGTTTCCTCATCTGTAAAATGAAGATAATAATGGGCAGTTTCCTTAACTCTGCCTCAGTTTCCTCATCTGTAAAATGAAGATAATAATGGGCAGTTCCCTTAACTCTGCCTCAGTTTCCTCATCTGTAAAATGAAGATAATAATAGGCAATTCCCTTAACTCTGCCTCAGTTTCCTCATCTGTAAAATGAAGATAATAATAGGATCTTATCCCCACCCCCAGGTTGTTGTGAGGATCAAACAAGATAGCAAATGTGAAGTATTTAGCCAAAGTTAAAAGCCATGGACACGGGATCTGCTATCTATTATTATTACATCACAGTAATTTCATTGGGGTGGCCTCTTGCAAACTGCTCCTCCTACGATGTCCATTTGTCCCGGCAACCTCTTTGATGGTGATCCCAGAGACCAACGGTCACAGGATTCCAAGAAACTGGGAGTTGGATTCAAGGCTGCTGGCCAAGAGGTTTTTGTGGTAGTCTTGTTTGTTTGTTTCCAGGATGGGGACCCATCTGAAATCCCAGGGCTGTTTGCTGCTTAGTATTCCCTATAAACTGCAAAGTAAGATGTGTAGATTCACAGCCCGCTTATGGGAAACCAAAGACCTGGCTCTGTGTCCCAGATCTGATGATGATGAGCTGTGTGACCCAAGGCAATTAGGTTCCCCTTTCTGAGACTCAGTTTCCTCAGGAATCAATCAAATAAGATTATTTGCTAGATGCTGTACCGAATGTTGAAGATAGAAGAGAAAAACTGTCCCTGTCCTCACAGAGCTTCCATTCTAAAGAGGGAAATAGTGTATATGTATACACACACACATATATATGTATATATACACATATATGTATATATAAAATGAATATATATAGATATATATTTAATAAATATTCACTATTTAATAAATATATAACCATATACATTTAATAAAAATATATAAATGAGTCTCTATGAGATACAGGCAGACTAATTGGAAAGTCATTTTTGAGAAAGTTCCTCTGGCAAAAGGAAGCATTTGAACTAATTCTTGAAAGAAGCCAAGGATTTAAAAATAAACAGTTAATGATACTGCAGAGCCTACCTAGGATCATAAATTTTAGAAATGAAAGGGATCATTGAATCTCCGAATCACAGAATTTGAGAGTTGAAAAGTATCTCGGCAGCCAATGGGTCTAAGCCACACATGAACCAACTCTCTAAGCGGTGGTCCAGTCGCTGCTTGAAGACCTCCAAGAAGGAGAAAGGAACCCATCACCTCCTAAGATGGCTCTTTATCTATTTTTCAGTTTTTATCTTAGTCTATTTTTCGACTGTTCTAATGATGTGGAATCCCCACCCCTATGCACGCTGGTCTCAATGGGCAGCTAGATGGCACAGAGGGTAGAATGCCAAATGCGTACTCAGGAAAGTGAGTGTTCCTGAGTTCAAATCTGGTCTCAGACAGTCACTAGTTGTGTGAATCTGGATGAGTCACTCAACTGTATTTGCCTCAGTTTCCTCATCTGTCAAATGAGCTGGAGAAGGAAATGGCAAACCACTCCCGTATCTCTGCCAAGAAAACCCCAAATGGGGTCACAAAGAATCAGACAAAACTGAAAACTCAACAAGTTATTAGAAATTCCCTGCCCCATCCCCACCAATCTGGCATCTTTGCAGTGTCCACCCCCTGCTCCTAGTTTTGTTCTCTGAAATCAAACAGAACAATTCTAACCCTACACCACCCTGTTCACATGAAAGTCCTTCAAATTCTAGGAGAGAACTAGCTGAATCCTTACTCTTTGTAACCAATTATGTCCTGCAGAGGGGGCCAAAAGCAGGATTTGAACTCAAGTTTTCTTAAAAAGTCTTACATTCTTTTCACTATATTACACTAACTGTTTAGACAGAGGAGTTGCAGATGGCAAAATGGAGACCTTAAGAGATGGGGACCAACTTTGGGCTTGGAAACTCCTGCAGAGTTTTGTGCTAGAAGAATCACATAGCATCGAATTAAGCAAATTCCTATAAACTAAACACACTACAGAGAGTTGTACATTTGGAAATGCAATCATGAGGCTCAGGGAATTCTATCCCAGAAGTCTTTTCACTTTTCCATGCCCAAACTTATGAATGGAAAAACACACACACACACACACACACACACTCACACACACACTCACACACACTCACACACACACACACTCACACACACTCACACACACACTCACACACACACACACACTCACACACACACACACACACACACACACACACACCCCAGGTGATTTCAGAAAGGAAAGAGACCAAAGAGCCAAAACCTTGGGAACTTAGCCAAGGGAACTGGTTTCTTCAGCAAGAGTTCATCTCCACCAGCCTATCTTATGAAATGTTGTTTGAATAATGTGAATAATGAGAGCACCCAAGGGACTAGCCTCTTGGGAGGAATGGTGATACTGGAGCATTTACAAGGAGACAGCATGCAGGGCTATTCATATATAATTGAAGCTAAGGAGGCAGCAAGGTGGTTCAGTGGATTGAGAGCAAGGCTGAGAAATAGGAGGTCCTGGGTTCAAATTTGATATCAGACACTTCCCAGCTGGGTGACCCTGGGCAAGTCACTTGACCCCCATTTCTCAGCTCTTACCACTCTTCTGCCTTGGAACCAACACACAGTATTCATTCTAAGACGGGAGGTAAGGGTTTAAAAAAATAACTGAAGGCAAGAAATAAGTGGATACAAGCTCATCTCTGTCAGCTTCAGAGTAAAAAAATAATCCCCTTCCATTACCTCCCAGGGCTGATTTATTAAAACCCTTGTTTCCAAGGGGCCATGCCCTTCCCACTCACTTGGAGGATTTATGCTTTCTAGCTTGTCCTGAACACTAACAACCAATTGCCATTGTTTTCCATGTACTTGATCTAGGCAACATAACATAAGGAGTCTTTTCAATTTCTTAGAAGCACTGGAGGCAATCCCCACCCCACCAAGGGGGAGACCACCCAGGCCTCTTACCCTCAACCAAAGTTCTGGACTTAATTTACACTCTGGACCCATTTGCTAATACAGTAAATTTAATGGGAGCATTAAAGTGAATTCCATCATAAACTAGGCAAATGAAAGCTCTTCTGGAGGGCTGCATCTATGCTGAGGCAAAAGAGTAATTGTATTGCCATTTTCCAAAATGCTTTTGATGAAAGAGAAACAGCCTGACATAGACTGGAGAGAGGGTTGGCTTTGGGCTCAGCTGGAGCTGAGTTCAAGTTCTATTTCTGGTATCTACTGGCTGTAGGACCACGTGAGTCGAACCGGTATCCTTCCAGTCAATCAGGCTGATACCTTTGATGTCATCCTTGATTGCAAATTTACTCATCCCAATAACCAATCTGTTCCAAGATTTGATATCTCTGCACCATTTCTTGTTTATGTCTTCTTCTCCCTACTCACACAGCCACCACGGTAGTAGCAAGACTGTCTTTTTGTTTGTATTTATATTCACAGGACTTAGCATAGTTCCTGGTACATAATAAAGAATTCATTAATGACCTATCTATCCATCCATCCATCCATCTATCCATCCATCCATCCATCCATCCATCCATCCATCCATCCATCCATCTATCTATCTATCTATCTATCTATCTATCTATCTATCTATCTATCTATCTATCTATCTATCTATCTATCTGTCTATCTGTCTATCTATCTATCTGTCTGTCTGTCAGTCCATCCATCTGTCCCTCTATCCGTCTGTCTCTCTGTGTGCAAAGTCAGCTCAAACAAAGCCTGATGGTTAAATCTTCAATGTGAGCATTTACATCTTTGAAATCAGCAAACATTCCAAGCATGTCACTGTTTTGTTGATTGGCTAAAGTTAAGAAAGTGATGGAAAAGTGTAAATTAAACTTAAAAATATGCCCTATATAAATTTTTCAAAGACCTGGATGTTAAACATTTATCAGTGCACCTGTCTCTGTCTCTCTCCCTGTCTCTGTCGCTCTCTCTGTCTCTGTCTCTCCCTCTCTTTCTCTTTCTGTCTCTGACTCTGTCTCTGTCTCTCTCTTTCTGTCTCAGTCTCTCTCTGTGTATCTCTCTTTCTCCATCAGTTAGTTCTCTCTGCCTTTCTCTTTGTCTCCCCTGTCTCTGTGCCTCTTTCTTGCTTTGTTTCTATCTCTGTGTCTCTGTGCCTCTCTGCCTTTCCCATTATCTCTCGTCTCTGTCTGTCTCTCTTTGCTTTTCTCTTTGTCTCCCTCTCTGTCTCTCTCTGTCTCTGTCTCTGTCTCTCCCTCTCTGTCTCTGTCTCTGATTCTGTCTCTGTCTCTCTCTCTGCATATCTCTCTTTTTCTGTCAGTCAGTTCTCTCTGCCTTCCCCTTTGTCTCTCATCTCTGTCTGTCTCTCTTTGCTTTTCTCTTTGTCTTCCCCCTCTGTCTCTCTCTATCTCCCTGCCTCTCTGTCTCTGTCTCTATTTCTGTCTCTGTCTCTCTCCCATCCATCCATTCATTTAATGCAGACCTTCATCACCTCCCATCTGGACCATTACAACAGCTGGTTGGTCTCTCTGCCTCCAGTCCACCCTCCACTCAGCTATCAAATTGAGATTCCTAAAGCTTGGATTTGACCCGTCACCTCTCTAATGCAGGGTCTGCAAATGACTGCCAAATTCAGCCAAATCTGATCTGCTGTCTGCTTTTGGACTGCCCAGGAATGGTTTTTATATTAGTAAATAAAGTTCTAGCATATTTGAAAATGCAAAAATCATCCTTAGCTTGCAGGCCATACAAAACACACATGGCAGGCCAACGGTAGCTTACCAACATCTGACTTAATTAATAAACTCCAGTAGCTCCATTATCACCCCCAGGTTCAACTATAAAATCCTCTTCTTGGCTTACAAAAACCCCAACACAACCTTACCGTCTGTCTTGGAATCAATACTAAGTACTGTTGCAAGGCAGAAGAGTGGGAAATCGTAGGTGGTTGGGGTTAAGTGACTTGCCCAGGGTCATACTGCTAGGAAGTGTCTAAGGCCAGATTCCACCCTATTTTCATAATAATAATAGCTCACATTTTTACTCTGTTTTAAAGTCTGCAAAGTGCTTTATAAACATAATCTAATTTTGTTCCTCACTATCACTCTGTGAAGTGGGTACCATTATTATCCCCGCTTTACAGATGGGGAAATTGAGTCTTAGAGAATGTTAGTGACTTCCCAATGATCGGTTTGTGCTTGCTTATCTTGATCTCTAACTGCCCTTATTTACCATGAATTTTAACCTTTCAGTGTAATGTTCAGAATATTTTTTAGTTTCTTGTACGTGGCATAGTGCCTGGCACATAGTAGGTGCTGAATAAAGGTTCATTGACTGACCTGAATCTTTCTCCCATAACTGAAATCCTGGACAGCTCCCACAGCTCATAATTGTCAGAGGCAGGATTCCCACCCAGGTCTTCTTGATTCTGAAGCGAGTATTATATCTATTAGGCTATAAACATGTCCACAGAATTGCTGACCTAGTCCTTGATTCTCTTCATCTAAATTCCCCAAGCTACCTCCGTTTAACTGTCAAGTTCTTAAGCATCTGGACCGAATAGACAGTCCATTGGAATGATTTCAGCCAATGAATAAGTAGGTGGTTAAGGCAGAGGGGACAACTCAACATTAGTTGTCTACACTGGCCAGATCCACAGTATTTTCCCCAATTCACCCCATGGCTCTTTGACTTGAAGCCCAAACCAAAGACTGTGAGCCCCAAATCCCGGGTCTGCAAACCATACAAACACACAGCACGGAGCCCGTGTCCCACTGGCATGCTCTTAGAGATCGCCCTCCCCAGCGACTTGGGAGCACTGAGCTCGGGGGCTTGAGAAGAGGCCAAGGACTTCCCCTGAAATCCAAGACAAGAAAGACATCCGATCGCATGTTTCCAATGAAAAGCACACGCCCCGGGGACAGTTCCTTCTCTCGTCTCACGTATGGAAATAACGGAGAGTACATTCAGTCCAGAGGACTCACTCCTGCTTTATGAATTAAGTGAGCTTTGCAATAAAAATCTCGGGGTTCTACCAGAAACGAGGCAGCGGGAAGCTTGCTCTGAGAGCTGCCATCTGTGGATGGTAACCAGGCAATCTAGCAATGATTGAGTGTCGAGTTGGAAGGGGCTGCCTCGTCCACCTCCTACAATACACACACACACACACACACACACACACACACACACACACACACACACACACACACACGAATAAAGATCTCCTCTACACCATAACTAAGAAGGGACCAATTAGCTTCTTCTTGGAGACCTCTAGTAAAGAGGAACTCATCACCTCCCAAGGCAGCCCATTCCACTTTGGAACCAATCTAAGTAGGATGAATTTATTCTTTCCATGAAATCTTAATTTGCCTCTTTACACAATCAATCCTCCACTTCTAACTCTTTCCTCTGGGGCTATACAAAACTCCCTGAATCCTTCCACTAAAACAGTGGTTCCCAAACTTTTTTGGTCTACCACCCCCTTTCCAGAAAAAATATTACTTAGCGCCCCTGTCACATACTATCACCACCTCCTTACAGTTATTCACCACCCCCAAATGCACCTGTGGCTGTCACCGCTCCCCTGTATTACTGCAGCACCCACCAGGGGGCGGTGGTTCCCACTTTGGGAATCACTGCACTATATCATAGCTCTTCAAATATTTAAGAACCAGCATCCTATCTCCTTTATGTCTTCTCTTCCCCAGGTTCATTTCATTCAAATGATCTTCATAGGACAGGTTCTTATGAATCCTGACTAGCAACCCATATGTACTGAGTAAGTAGAGGACTGGATGGGGTGTCAAGAAGACCTGAGTTCAAATACTGCTTCGGACTCCTAGTTGTTTGACCTAGGACTAGTCACTTAGCTTCAGAGATCTCAGTTCCCTCTTCTATAAAATAAGAGTATTGGATCCAGTGATCTTCAAAATCCATTTTAGTTCCAAATTGATAATCCCAATTTACTTCCTTGGAACTCTCTCCACTTTATCATTATCATATGACAATTCTCAACAGTTAATAAATGTGTTTAACCTATTAGAAAAAAAACTCAGAACTGGTGTTGTTGATTTTCCTCCCTTTTTTTTATTCAGTAAGCAATAGCAAAAAAGTGTTTCATTACATACTTCTATTGAATCAAATCAATTGCTATCTTGTTAAATATAAACTAGAAACTTCTCAGATAGTATTTGAAGGGTCTGATCATTTGCAACTTTCAAATCAAGTCAGTAAGGATTAATTAAGTGACAAATATCTGTCAGGCATTGTGCTAAGTGCTGGGGATACAAAGAAAGCAGGGGGGAAAATGAAATCTCTTCTCTCTAAGAGCTCAGAGCCTCCAGGTCCCAATCAAGTGGGTTGATCATTAAAATTCTACCCAACTTTACAAGTCCTCCCCCAAAACTCATCGGTTTCTTGCTCTCCTCCAACTTTAGATACAGGACAGAGCTGGGATATCACTGTTCTTATTTCTCAGTGAATCATTGCACTGGTATAATCCCTTAAGCCAAGAAAAAGTTGACCATCCATTGTTTTTGGCCATAGCCTGGTAGGTATCCCCAAAAATGGTTGGGAAGCTAGGATGTCTATTTTTCCTTTTCCAAATAACTAGAAGTGACACTTGGTTATCTCTTAGGCACTAACCTCTGTCTGAAGTCCTTCTGCCTCTTCTTGGACACCCCCAGGAGAGTTTATTCCTAGTGATATATATATATATTTTTTTGCCAGAGTTTTATTTTAAAACTCAGCTAACCTTTGCTGCTCCATGGACCATCCTGATCTCTCGATACATCTTAGTTCAGATGTGTGGCTAGCTGTAAGGAGCTGCCAAGTGGGATTTCTCCCCTTCCCCCCAGTTAATCGTCTTTCATTGTCCCTTTTCCTGTGTTGCCTGACCAGTGACAGGCAGAAATCAAGAAAAGGAGAGATGAAGGGAAAGGTTTGAGTTCTCAAGACGACAATTCCTAAACCAACCTTGAGAGCAGGGGTGTGTCAGTCTCCTGTGTGTGTCTTACTGTTTCTCTGTTTTTTTCCCTTAGGTATTTTTAGATTCTTCAGGGAGAAACGGAACTACATCACACTACTTGCTGCTTTGCCTATAATGATTCCCTGAGTTTAAAGAGGCAGGAGTCATAGCACTCAGATTCTCAAGCTGATAAGAGGTAGAATTAGATGAGAAATGACATCCCTGGTCCCTCTACCCTCCTCAGAAACCTAAAAACAAATGAGAGGAATAAAATTCTTGCTAACTCATATCGAAACGGAAATTTTTGTAGAGTTCAGGTGGAAGTCACTCAGGATCTTAGGAACTATTATAATTTCTCAGTTTTTAATAATATTTATTATTAAACAGTAAAGGATCATTAATTTGGTTGTATTAGTGGCAGAAAGCATGCTTGTTTTGAAGTCTGAGGATCTAGGTTCAAATCTCTGCTCTGGTGACTTGCATGACTTTGGACAAGTCCCTTAATCTCTCAAGACTTGGAAGGATAGACTTAAATAGTCTCTGCACTCTCTAGTTCTAGATCTAAAATCACTAAATCTCTTTAGGTTTTAGTTTCTACCTCTAAAAATGAGGAGACTGGAGTACATGACTGTGAGGGTCTTTGTTTTCTTATATCTGTGATCTTCTTATTCTGTGTCTGTCTTGTTATCTGTGCTCATCTCACTCAATAAGTCCACCGAGGTTTTATCCAATAGCATGTGGAAAAAAAGAAACTCCAGCCTGAATCTACTTAACCTTCTTCCAGCTAAGAAGTTCAACATCTATTTCTTAAAGATCGTTCTTCTGTAGAAGATGTTGGCTAAACCACATGGGAGGGGCAGCTGGGTAGCTCAGTGGATTGAGAGCCAGGTCTAGAGAAGGGAGGTTCTAGGTTCAAATTTGACCTTGACACTTCCCAGCTGTGTGACCCTGGGCGAGTCACTTGACCCCCATTGCCTACACTTACTACTCTTCCACTAAGAAGCCAATACACAGAAGTTAAGGGTTTAAAAAAATATAAAATAAAAAAATAAAATAAAATAAAACACACGGGAAGAGAACAAACTTCATAAGGCATTATGAGCTCCCAATCAGAGAAGTTGGAAAGTTCAGCCCTGGTTGACAGGGCAATGTGGCTGCCAATCTGGTTTTATCCCTAATTTTTTTTTGTTTAAACCCTTAACTTCTGTGCCTGACTCTCAATCCACTGAGCTACCCAGCTGCCCCCTTTTATCCCTAATTTTGAAGAGAATTTGTGATGTAGTGGAAGAGCAATGCTTATCTTCCCCATTTGAATGGGGAAACAAATGAATTAACTGCAACAGAGAGAGATCACACAACTAAATGTCCAAGGCAGAGTTTGAACTCAGGACTTCCTGACTCCAGGCTTATCACTCCATCCTCTTTAGCACTTTAATTAATCACATATAATATTTTTTAAAGTCATGTCTAAGTGGCAGGAGAACCGGGCTGAGCCTTCGAGATACAAATACCAAAGCGGGTCAGTCTCTGCTAGAACGCTCATCTCGTTCCTCTGACATGCTTCTCCTTCCCTATCCAAAAGTATCCCTGAGACGCAGGGTTGTTCACCAGAAGACAGCCTTCTTTCAGTTGTCACATTTAATTTCTTTTCTACACACTCCTATGAATGTTCAGGGCTTGGAGAAGAGCCCAGCTGATAAAACAGCATTCGTCGCTCACTTGCCATTTTCTGACATTTTCCGTATGATGAGTTTCTGTCACCACAGCAAGAAACATTTCAAATCTCACACTTCTTAGCATTCCCATTCTCCCGAGCTCCCCAAGTCCCTTTCCTTCAAAGGCTCTGATGATCATTCCCTGCCCTCTCCTCTTTTCCTCTGTTCAAAGAGCACAGGAGTGTAGTCATCGGAGATCTCCCCAGATGCTGGGACAAAAGGTTGTCAAAAGACCGTGGAGAGCCTTAAATGCCAGTCCCTGACTCTAGTTAATCCCTTCGCCAATACTTGAAGTCATTCCCTCCTATCTTGTCTGTGCCTTGTTTTCCCTAGACATTCTCTTTTTCCTGGGTCTTCAGGCTCTTCCTCTCTGTTAACTTTTTCCCTTTAATACATGAACTACACTCAAGTCTTCCCATACTTTAAAAAGTAAGGGAAAAACTGTGTGACCCTGGGCAAGTCACTTAACCCCCATTGCCTAGCCCTTACCTCTCTTCTGCCTTGAAGCCAATACAAAGTATTGACTCCAAGACAGAAGGTAAGAGTTTTTTTTTTTTTTAAAGTAAGGGGGAAAAAAAGCTTTCCCTTGATTTTTTAATCCTATTCAGCTATTCTATCACTTCCCTAATCAACAGACTCCTATGGCTTGCAAGGATTAAATATAAAATCCTCTGTTGGACTTTGAAAGCCCTTCATAATCTAGAACTGTCTTATCTTTTCCTCTTTGTTATAAAATAATGTAATATAAAATAACTCTACACTTACATATGTGTACATGTAATTTTTTTCATATAATCATAAGATTTAAGGGTTTTTCAAGGGAACTTAGAAGTAACTTAGTCAAAATATCTCATTTACAAATGAGGAAACTGAGGCTCAGAGGGATGAAATGAGTTGTCAAAGGTCACAGAACCAAAAAGATTTTCTACACAGTAATATTAAATAATTATACTTCTATATGGTTTTATCAGTGGAAACAGCAATAAAGAAAATACATCTCAATCTGTTTTGTCTCCAGACCCTAAAGACTAGGGACCTTCCCGTCTGTTTTCCCTTTTTTTTTAACTTAAAAAAAAAGTTGTTATTTATTTTTCTATTCTTTTCTTCTTAAATTCCGCGTTCGAAATTCTCTTCCTCTTTCATACTCCCTGAGAAGGTAAGCAATATGATGTCGATTATATATCAGATATAATTCTTGCCTCCTCTTCTCATCTCACCTCATAGTATTCCTAATTTCCTTCCAAGTTCACCTCAAGAGTTAAAATGTCCTTAACATTTCATAATTCTCTCCTCCTCCAGTGTTGTTGCTCTTCTTCCAAAACATTGTTAGGTATTCATTTAGTACATGTTTCTGTCCATACATCTTATCTTCTCCACTAGACTTGGAATTATTTTATTTCGGTCTTTGTGTCCCTAGCATCTCCAAAAGCGTATTGTTCAATAAACGCTTGTTAATCAATTCAATTCAATTCAACAAGCATTCATAAAGTCGATACTATATTCAAAGCACTCTCCTGAGTCCTGGAGATATGCCTTTGGACTACTCTGATTCCTTCTATTTAGCCAAAATCTTCCTCTCCACGATTCCTACCCATTGCATCTACTTCTGCCCCCTAGGGCCAACCAAAGGAGTCTCATAGTCAGATGCCAGTTACTCAAATCCTCCAATCAGTCCCTTAGTCACTGAGCATCAATCATTCCTCAGAACACCCATATTGGACCCTTACTCTGTTATAGCCATTTCATTTTTGTCTTTGAGCCTCTAATGCCTAGCACATGGTAGGTGTTTGGTAAACACTTGCTGGTTGACTCTGGGTTAGGCACTGGAACACTGGAAGATAACTAACACACCCCATCGCAAGTCTTCACTTGACCTTCTTCTACTAGGGGGGAAAAAAAAACACAATGGATGGATACACCAGTGTGAGGCATTTATCAATTTCTGACTCTTTGCTATGACACCCATTCCTGTGAACAGAAAGTGTTACTTGTCTTCCCCGTCTTGCCAGATGTCACGGGAACTAGAGTTGCTTATTAGTCAAGGAAGAGAGAGTAAGGCTGATGACTTTGTGGAAATCTGCCTCACTTACATCCAATTCACATGATGGCATTGGTTCTTTTTAAAAATGAAGGAAATTGAAAGGATGCCTGTCAACTGCAGAATGGCTAAACAGGTTGTGGCATATGATTGTGATGGAATACTACTGCATGGTAACAAATGATGAGCAGGTTAAATTTTTTAATGGAAGGTCTTATATGAAATTATAAAGTGAAAGGAAAAGAACCAAGAGAATGTTATATATAGTAATAGAAATACTGTTTGAAGAGTGATTTGTATATGTCCACCTCCAGAGAAAGAATTGATAAATTGAAATAAGTAAGCAGAGTTTTATATATATATGTAGATCTTTCTTCCAAATGATGCCTTCTCTGATGGGGTGACGGGAAGGAGGGAGGGAGAGAACCGGGTATTTTAATGTAACAACTAAATAATTATGTAGAAGAGAATGAACAACAAAAGTTAAGGACAAAAAAAAAACTCATTGAGAAATAGAGAAAGAAGCCTTTGCTGTATTATGATAGAGTGTGAAAATGCCCTCCATATGAGGGCTTTGACACTGTGTCTATCACGCGTCTTCTCTTCAGTGGTGCTACCCCATGGAAAGGACAACTGGAGGGTTCTGCCATGCCTCCAACATATTCCCTCTCCACTTATGCCTCACAGGAGCTCTTTCTTTATTCAAGACTCAGTTCAAGCTTTAGCTTCTGCATGAAGATTTTCCTGATCTCCCTCATCCTTTGCCAAACTTTTTGTTATTTAGTCAATTAGTTGTGTCTGACTCTCCATGACCCCATTTAACTGAGAAAGTCAAGGAAGGTGCCACGTAGGAGGTGGTCATTTGGTGAAGTCTTAAAGGACACCGGGATGCTAAGAGATGGAGTGGAGGAGGGAATAATTCCAGCTTCCTACAAGCCAAAGAGATAGAATATGCGATTCAAGATATAACAAAAAGGCCATTTTTGTTGGAACATAGATAACATGAAGGGACATAATGCTATAGAAATGCAAACCTGAGACAGGAATATTGTCCCTCCTCACCTCTGACTCTCAGAGTCATTGTCTTCTCTCCAGGTTTATTGAAGACCAGAGAAGCAAAGGGGGAAAAGTGAAATTGAAAATCTTGTCTATGCTTTTTAGACTTTTTGTGTTTTATTTGGCACAAATGTTTTTCCTCTACCCCCACCACCTCCAACCACCTGCACCCCCTTCCCGGGTCTCCCTCATTTTTGGAACAACTTCATCTGTTCTCTTTCTTAGGTCCTAATGAGTTAGGGTCAGCTCTAGGCATGGTAGAGAGAGAAGATGGCTTGGAATTATTTCAAACACACTCTCACATCCTAATTCCACATTTCAATTAAACCCAGGACTGCTAAGAAAGGTTTTAACTAAAAACAGAGAAACTGATGTGTTAATCTGGGAGAAGGAGCATTTTAAAACATAAAAATCCTTTTTTCTTAAACCCTTATCTTCTTAGAATAGGTGTAGTTTTGTTTCATTTTAAGAGAGAATAACATGAAATAAAGCTGTATGTTTTAAAGAGCATGGGAAAAGAAGGAATATTGGATTTTGGTGTCAAAGGGAGCAGGGTTTGAATATTGGTTCTGAGTGGCCTTAAGCAAGTCATTTAACTAAAAACTAAAAATTTTTAAGTTTATTTAAATTATTTTTGTATTAAAAACTCCTTTTTAAAAAAAAAAAAACTCTTACCTTCTGTCTTAGAAGAGTGATAAGGACTAGACAATGGGGATTAAGTGACCTGCCCAGATTCACACAGCTAGGAGGTGTCTGACGTCAAATTTGAACCCAGGACCTCCCATCTCTAGGCCTGGCTCTCAATCCATTGAGCTACCCAGCTGCCCCCTTTACTAAAAACTCTTGAAGACACTCCAACTCTGTTTCCTCGTCATCAGATGAGAGACTGAGACAAGGTGATCACTGAGTTTTCCTTCTGGCTCTAAATTTGTGATGAGATGATGGAGAGCCTTGAATGTTAGGATTAGAGATTTAAACTTTATTTGGCAATATAGTGCCACAGAAAGAGTGCTTGGCACCCTCTGCTGTTTGGTAAAGAGTATCACAGTCAAGGTAAGTGTGGGATTGTCATCTTGTTGGCCCTTGTCTCTGAGAAGGGTCAGGTGTAGCTGGGAAGAGTGACCCCTGGTGCCAAATTAGATAATGCCTTAAAAAATAAAAAAAGCTGTCCTCAAAACAAATGGAAAATGATGCATGGTTCCAGTTATAGACTATAGTTTGTTGCCAAGTCACTCTCAATGTTAGAGAATGACATCAAAAGTGATTTTTTAAATGATAAAAATATAATGCTAAAATGGTACAAATGAAGGGAGTGCTTTCACTTGATTTGAAGCATACACGTATAATGTATACATTTATTCAGTTGTTGTTATTCTGTCATGTCAGTCTAACCAGCTCTTCATGACCCCATGTTGGGATTTTCTTGGCAAAGATAGTTGAGCAGTTTGTTGTTTCCTTCTCCAGCTCATTTGACAGATGAGGAAACTGAGGCAAACAGGGTGAAGTGACTTGCCCAGGGTCACACATGTAGTAGGAGTCTGAGGCCACATTGGAACTCCAGAAGATGACTCTTCCTGACTCAACATCTGGAATTCTATCCACTGTACCACCTAGCTGCCTCCAAATGATTATATTTTGACATAATTTATATTTTATAGATATATACATATACACATTATATATAGACATCTAGGTGGTCCCAATTTTCATATAATTGTGTAAATATATATATATATATATATTCTTTTATAAAAAAAAAAGGTTGAGCTAAAAGACTTCTGAGGTCCCTCCAGCCCTGAGTCCAAGAAACGATGAGCTGCCCTGAAAGAGTTACTTTCGTTGAAAGATTGGCACTTTGCTTACCTGGTAAAAACTGTTCCTAAATTAAAGGGTGTCTCCTTGGGATTCTGCGTAGTGGACCTCTCACCCCTTCACTGCTTACAGGGCAAGATGACTGTCAACTCTCCAGGGTCACGCTGTTCCTTGCTACTGGAGTCCTGCTAGACTCTTGGAGATTCATGGGTGTGTTTACTGAATATCAAGCTGATGAATCCCATTAATAATTCACTTTTGAGTCACCAAAGTGACATTGTTTAGGTTGCCATGGTAACAAATAAAAACTCTAATCAAATTTTTTTTTTTTAAAGGGGGGTGGTGGGATAGGTCCTGGGCCATTTTATGCAGGAATGCAGCATTCTTGACAAAGGGTGTGTGCTGAGTCTATGTTGTGAATGGAAATATCTTAAAATCTGGAGTCCATAACTCATTAAAGTTACTATTAATACATGAAAGGACTAGAAGAAGCTGCCTTCTCTTCTCCTTGTAGCTGCCTGCTATAGCCTTCTAAGGAAAGGGACAAAAAAGAATTTTGTTTGATTTTATCTATCTTCTCCCTGCATTGATTTGGTTGAATAATCACAAGCAGTGATTTATCTTCAATAGTGTGATTTGTCTTATTGTCTGAAATGCCATCTTTGAGCCTTTTTGGTCTTTGATTAACAAAATATACCCATTTTTCAGCTAGGCAAACTGTTTGAAATGAATTAAATTTTGAGATCCCTGGATGTGTTGGAAGCAGATTTCTATCTAGGACAAAGAAAAGGAAGGAAGTAGAGGACTAGGAAACAGCCTGGAGAACAGCTCTTCAGATGATGTGATACCTCCTGCCTCAGACTCTGGCCTGTGACTGTGTCTATAGGCAGAGAATGAAACAGAAATGTGATAAAATTAGCTAAGTTAATCTCTTGGCAAAACAGAGTGCCGGCTTTGGAACTGGTAAATCTTCTGCTATCATTAGCTGGGTGACCCTGAGCAATTACCATCCATCAACTTGATGTGCCTCAAGCACCTCCATAGGGATTTAGTAGCAAATTCAAGATGGCGCCTATGGCCAAATGGGTTAGTGAATAGAGTTCCCACAATGAGAGTTTCCCAGCCAGATGAAATAATATATTCTCATATTAAAACTACAAAGTCATATCTACCTGGAATTCAATTAATCAATAAGCATTTATTAAATCTCTACTATATACCAGGCATTGTGCTAAGCACTGAGGATACAAAAGAGGCCAAAGACATTTGAGGCTATGGTCTTCAATTCCATGGATCATCCTTCAAGTTGTTTTCATTTTCTCTCTTATCTAAATAATGTGTGCTATGGAGTCTTTGAGCCCTGACTTGATTGGATAATGTGAAGAATGATAGCCTCCAATCCAAATGGGAAAGGGTGTCAGAGATCCCAGGATTTCCAGAAGTCTTCTCTGAATGGGGCCGGAGAACCAGGGTGGGGTTGGGCTGCCACCATCTGGTGGCTTTCTATTTTGACTACTTATTCTTAGTCATTAGGTATTAAACTCAGTTTTTGTGTTGCTAAAGAAATGAAAGTGCTGTCAGTAGCCTGTCTAAATTCCTGCATCCAGGACCAAAGCCCCAGTTGTCTTCCTCTGTGGCAGCTGTAAGGCTAATTGGCTCCCAGAATCTCAATAAGAGAAGCAGTTAATAAACTAATTATGACTGATTGTCATTATGGACATGACTAGAAGGATTTTAATAGGGAATCTGAGATCTGATCAACCTCCAGCTCCATGATTTAAATACTTCCTTCTGCTAATGGGATATGCTGTTCTTCTTTTGATTAATATAATGCCACTTAATGATTTGGGCTGGGAAACGATCAATATCCAGATCAACTCCCTAGTCTTCAGAGGCACCATGGTGTGCTGAGACTGGAGTCAGGAAGACCTGAGTTCAAATCCAGCCTCAGACACTAATGAGCTAGGTGACTCTGGGTAAATCACTTAACCTCTGGTGCCTCAGTTTCCTTACCTGTAAAAGAGGGATAATGGTGCTTACCTCACAAGGTTGTTGGGACAATCAAATGAAAGGCTTTTTTAAAGGACTTAGCATGGTTTCTGGCACATGGTAGGTGCTATATAGATATTTGTTTCCTGCTTTCTTTCTTTGCTAAGGGAACAGCACTGTTGGAAATGGTCTTGTGCCTTATTGAATGAAAATCAATCAACTCAACCAAAGAGAAAACCATCTATTGAAATCCTCTCTAGGTGTCACATGGACCATTAAAAAAGATCAATGAGTGATTCACACACACACACACACACACACACACACATGCTTTTTAGCAATTTGAAGTCTAATAGAATTATAAGAAGTAGTATGGAATATTGCATAGAGGGTCAGTCAAGAGGCAGAAGGAACTGTATTTGAGTCTCACCTCTGATGCCCACTGGCAACACCCCAGGCAACTCCCAGCTGGGACTCTCAGGTACAGACCACTTATTGATCTGCTTTAGAGAAAAGAATTTCTACACTGGAAGGTCCACACACATATCAAAATAAAATGAAATAAAATCACAAGCCCAGACCTAAAACAAAAGCATATTTAGGTATAGATACAGGTAGAATGTAGCAAAAAGAATCAACAACTTTAAATTAATCACTAAATTAACCACCTCAAGCAGTCAGTTTTTTATACATTTGTAAATGAAAAATGAGCCCCCCAAATCACCTCCTCTATGGTTGGGAACAGTCAAAAGATCATGTAACTCAAACTACAGCTGGCTCAGTGGATTGGGGGTCTTTCGCCTTGTTTTTGTGAAATTGATTTTTTGAGTCCAAGTATAAGATTTTACATTTATCCCTATTAAATTCTACCTTCAATTCAACAGTCACTTGTTAAGTAAAAACTATGTGACAGGTACCATGGCTAGCTGCTGGGACTACAACTGACCAAAATTTTATGGTCCTTGCCCTGAAAGAGTCTAAACTCTACATTTTATTGCATTCTTATTTTATACCCTAATTTTCTGTCTTAGTATCAACTCTAATACAGAAGGGTAAAAGTTAGGCAAATAAAGTTAAGTGGATTGCCCAGGGTCACATGGTTAGGAATTATCTAAGGACAAATTTGAACCCAAATCTTCCCAACTCCAGGCTTGGAAATCTCTATCCATTGTGCCAACTGGCCACCTCTATTTTATTACATTCTACAACTTAAAGTATTTGGACCAGAGCTGAAGTTTGACAGTATCATTTTATATTCTGATATTTTCAACTAATGTTAGCTATCCCACTCAGAATTGTGTTATTTTCAAATAAAATAATAATGATGATAGTACTTATAGAGAATTTTAAGTTTTTAATCTCATTTTATCTTCATATCGACCTTGCATTTTACAGATGAGGAAACTGAGGCTAACAAAGGTTAAACGACTTGTCCAGAGTCATACAACTAGCAAGTATCTGAAGTCAGATTCCAACTCAGCATTATTAAGGATGTTATCTTTTGTCCAAGTCATTGAAAAAAAAGTGACATAAATAAGGCTCAAGCATAGAACTTGTCTATTTTTCTCTCTTCAGATCCTTTCTTCTAGGGGCAGCTGGGTGGCTCAGTGGATTGAGAACCAGGCTAGAGACAAAGGGTTCTGGGTTCAAATCTGGTGTCAGATACGTCCTAGCCCTAGCTGTGTGACCCTGGGCAAGTCCCCTAACCCCCATTGCCTAGCCCTTATCGCTCTTCTGCCTTGGTACCAATACACAGTATTGATTCTAAGATGGAAGGTGAGGGTTTAAAAAAAATTCTTTCTTCCTAGCAATCAGTTGGAAGGTCAGCTTTCTACTACATCACAATCAGCAGCTCAACAATTCTCCCTTTCAATTTTCTCTGCTGCCAGAACAAACCTGTTTGGCTGGCTTGGCTGGCTTGGCTGGTGAGAGCTAGCCAGCCCATAGCCCAGAATGAAATAGCCATGCAGGAAAGAGGAAGGAGAAGGAGGGAGAGAATATCTTGAAGGTTTTGAAAAAAAAAACTCCATGCCTCCAATTCCCAATATTCCACAGGCTAGCACTCAAATTAATGAAGAAAGAATGAAAATAATCTGTTTTGGAGTCCTCCTGGTATCATTTACTAAATGTTGGGGTTGAAATCCAGTTGATCTAGATTCAAATTTTGTCTATTATACTTACTAGCTCTGTGTGAACCTAAATAAGTCACTTAACCTCTAGAATTCTGAATTTTTTTTCTGTTGTGAACCCTTTAGGTAATGTGATGAGGTCTATTCTCAAAATTATGATGTTAAATATATAAAATAAAATATACACAGGATCACAACAGAGTCCAATGATATGGAATTATGGTCATCAAAATATTCTTTTTTTTAAACTCTTACTTTCTGTCTTGGAATCAATAGTAATTATTGCTGCCAAGACAGAAGGGCAAGAAGGACTAGGCAAACAGAGTTAAGTGACTTGCCCAGGGTCACACAGATAAGAAGTATCTGAGGCCACATTTGAACCAAGGATCTCCTGCCTCCAGGTCTGGCTCTCAATCCTCTGAGCTACCTTTTTGCTGCCCCCAAATTTTCTTTTTTTAAAAATTCATAGACCCCAGGGTAAGAACTTCTGCTTACATACATCAGTTTTATCCCTTGGATTCAGCAGTTTGCCATCTGCATTGCTGAAAAGAACCCATGCTAGAAGAGGGAATTCTCACCCTGGGAATCCCTCCACACTTAGGATATTTTTCAACTCTTGAGTAAAAGCAAATAACATTTTTAAAGGGAATTGCTTCTCTTTTTTAGCCTGAATTCTTTCTTTTTTTAAAATTTCCTTCTGCTCCCTGGCATCGGATGAAAAATCAAAATGCAAACATGCCCCAGGGGAAAGATGGAGAAAAGTTTTCTCACTGGCAAAAGCCAAGGGAGGTGCTGATTTTTTTTCCAATTATGATTGATATCTCACCTGCTTCCCAAGTGAATGTAAGGTGGCAGGAAGGAGCTGAGTTTATTTGTTTTTGAGATAACACAGGCAAGGCATAAAGGCTACTGCTGTTGTTGTTGGCATGATTATCATAATTACGTGTAATGGGCATGGGAAGGAAAACCCTGCCTGGCATATGGAATTGGGCTTCCCTTTGCAGAGAAGAACTCTGAAGGGCTTCATTTCTTAGCGGATGGAGCAAAGCTGGCTTTCAGAAGAACAAGGTGCCAGGATTCTCTAATCCCCAGAGGCACAGGAGGAGGGAAGCAATCTGGGATTCTGCGCCAGAGCCGGTGGCCACAGAGAATCAGCCCAGCTTCCCCAGGTCATCTTACATCTGGTGCAGCCTGGAGGAAAGTGGGCCTGGAGCTCCTCCGTGTGTTCCAGCCTGTGAAAGTCAGCCACACAATGGGGCAGAGGATGCCTGGCTTCTGTTTGTGCCCAGAGCTGGCAGCTGGGGAGGTCCTGGGGGAACCCTGGTATACCCAGCAACCAAGATCCCAATCAAGTCATTCTATTACTAATCATTTGATTCTTTTTTGTTTTTAATCTTTACTTTCTATCTTAGAATCAATACTGTGTATTGGTTCCAAGACAGAAAAGCAGTAAGGGCTGGGCAATGGGGGTTAAGTGACTTGCCCAGGATCACACAACTAGGAAGTATCTGAGGTCAGATTTAAACCCAGGACCTCCCCTTTCCAGGTCAGGCATTCTATCCATGAGCCACCTTATTTTTCTTTTTTAAAGCTACTCTCACTTTAAAGCTTTGGAGAGAAAATCCCTGGTATTTGTCTTCCAAGTATCCCTTTATTGACTTAGATTTTCCTTTTTCTTGTTGTCCTCATTTGGACAGGACTCAGAGATATTTTGTTGCTTTTGACAGCATGTCCTTAAACTTGGCATTTAAAGCCCTTCTCAAGCTGTCCTAGAACTATATTTCCAGATTTATTTCTCATCACTCCCCTTCATCCATCTTGTGTTCCAGTGAATTGGGTCTGCTCAGTGTTCCCCATACTTGGAACCTTTGTCTCCCACATGCTGTCCCACTCCCTGGAATGGCTTCCCTCATTGTTGCCTTTTAAAATCTTTAATTTCTTTCTAGTCTTTGCTTATGAACCACATTCAACAGGAAACTTTTCCTGTTCCCTCTACACCAGGCATTCTTAATCTGGGGTCCACTAACCCTCAAGTGGTCCATAGATAATTTTGAGATGGGTTCATGAATGTGACTAAATTTCAAGAAGATCCATGAACTTGGATCTATCTATCTATCTACCTATCTATCTATTTATCTATCCATCCATCCATCTTTCTATCTATCTATCTATCTATCTATCTATCTATCTATCTATCTATCTATCTATCTATCTATCTATCTATCTATCTTTCCATCTATCTATCTGTCTGTCTGTCTACCTGTCTATCAATTAATCAATCTATCTATCTATCCATCCATCTTTCTATCTACCTATCTATCTATCTAGCCAGCTAGCTAGCTAGCTATCATCTGTAATTTTTCTATCCATCAGTCTATCATCTTTCTATCCATCCATTCATCTATCTATGTCTTTATATTAACTAACTTCCCAAACAAATTTAGAATTTCTTTCAATTATTGAAAAAAATTCTGTGGAGGGGTCCATGGGCTTCAGCAAACTGCCAAAATAGTCCCTGATGCTGCGAAGTTTAACAAACCCCTGAATAAGACAGCAATGTTCTTTCTCACCTCCTAAAATGAATATGCACACTATTTTCTGTTAACATATTCTGGCTCTCAGTTGAATGAAAATTCCTTGAGGACAGGGACTATACTTTTAAAACTATATCTTTGTGCTTCTAGCATCTAGAACAGCGCTTGATACAGAGTAGGTGCTTAATAGATAATTGTTGGGTTGGATTATACCGGTAATTAAAGTACTTCCAGTCTACCTGGAAAGAAAGACCTGCTGCTGCTTTCTATCCTTTGGGTTTAAAAGCAGGAAACAATAGAAAGAATATAAGAATAAAAAAAACCAGTAGAAGAGCCAAACATTATCCTCTTATTAAATTTCAAGTAATCTACAGGGAGGTTTTTTGTTTTGTTTTTCTTTTTTTTTTTTTGCCAAGCCTTAAATTTGTAAAGTAGTGATGGGTGATCCACCAAACCTCCCTCTAGCCTGTAGCTGCTATAACCATCTGCCTTCTTCCTGTCTCATTGGGCTCTTTTAGCAAAGATGAGGTAGGATCTTGAGATTCCTCTGTACAATTTTCCCTACATCTCTTCCACTATGTGAGAGGTCACTACATCACACCTTGAAACTAGGTCGTATAAGGTCAGATATTTCTCCCTGACAGACCTAATGGCACTTCCTTGCTGGATCTAGAACATGGAATTTAAATCCAACCTCACTGTTGAAGACCTGAGCCTGATAGTAATCAACTTCAAGGAGGCTGAGGTACAGGTCCATGAGGAGAAGAACATCAAAACATTTTTCCCCCAAAGCACTTGGGTTCAAATCCCACCTAGGTCACTCCTTATCTATCACCCAGGAGCACAGTATCACAGACAAAGCTGGAAGAGACCACAGAATCCATCTAGCACAGGGATTCTTAACATTTTTTTGTGTCCTAGTTCCCATGGGCAGTCTGGGAAATCCCTAGGATTCCTTCTTAGAACAGATTCCTTAGAATGAATCCTTTCTTAGAATGACATTTAAAAATGCGTTTTAAAGTGACATTTTATGCATAAATGAAATATTCAGCATTACAAAGAAGATCAATTATTTCACAATACAATTATTAAAATATTTTGTAAAAATTATATCAGGGATCCCAAGTTAAAAAAACTCTTGATCTAGTCTAATCCCACATTTTACAGATGAGGAAACTGAAGGCTAGAGGTTGTAAATGACCTGCCCAAGGTCACACAAGTAGAGCATTTAATATCCCTGAACCTCTGTTTCCTCAATGGTAAAATGAGGTGATTTCTGGCGTCCTTTTCAGTTCCAGAACAGGGATTATTCAGACAATTCTTTTTATCTATCTATCTATCTATCTATCTATCTATCTATCTATCTATCTATCTTCTCTCTCTCTCTCTTTCTTTCTTTCTTTCTTTCTTTCTTTCTTTCTTTCTTTCTTTCTTTCTTTCTTCTTTCTTTCTTTTTTCCCTTACTTTTCATCTTAGAATTATTACTGTGCATTAGTTCCAAGGCAGTAGAGAAGTAAGGGCTAACCAAAGGGGGTTAAGTGACTTGCCTAGGAGCTAAGAAGCATCTGAGGCCACATTTGAACCCAGGATCTCTCATTTTTATGCCCAACTCTCTATCCACTGAGTCTCCAGCTGTCCACTTAGTGAATTATTTTTCTATCTCTCACCAGAAGTCAGGTTACAGATGAAATATACTGAAGCCATCGTCTTACTCTCTGCATTCCTTAGAGCAGTGATGGGCAAACTTTTTAAAGAGGGGGCCAAAAGAAAGGAAATGCTCATCTGTCAATCTGTTTCTAAGGCAACTCTTTCAAAGTTTTATTGTATTGTATCCTACTCATTGTATTCTTCAGATTAGGAATAATGTCATGCTGCTGGATAGAACATTTCAGGGGGTTACATCTGGCCGGCAGGCCATAGTTTGTCCATCACTGCCTTAGAGGGTTCGGATGCTGAGATACCTATGGAAGCTACCCACACTGGTACAGGGGATGGATGGAGCACCAGTCCTAGAGCCAGAAGGATCTCAGTTCAAATTAGCCATCATATACTTCCTAGCTGTGTAGCCTCAAGTAAATCAATTAACCTCTGTCTGCCTCATTTTCTTACTCTGTAAGATGAGAATGATAAAAAATTGCTAGTATGTATATAGTGTCTTAAGGTTCACAAAGCACTTTACAAACATTATCTAATTTTATCGTCACAACAACCCTGGGAGGAAGACATTATTATCCCTAGTTTTTGCAATGAAAAAACTGAGGCACACTGAGATAAAGTGACTCTCCTAGGGTCACACAAATAGTAAATATTTGAGGCTGGATTTGAATTCGGGTCTTCCTGATACAAGACCTGGTGTTCTGCTAGTTGCTAGCACCTTCTTCCCAGTATTGCTATGAGGAAAAAATGGGTTATCATCTGTAAACTTTAACTAGCTTTATAAAATAATAATAATAACTATTATCTATTGGTGAAGTCTCCCATGCACTAGAATTTGAGAACATGGCTTAGGTAGGATCACAGGTTTTTCTGTGTGTGTGTGTGTGTGTGTGTGTGTGTGTTTTAATTTTCACCCAAAATCATCCTTTGAGCCTTTACCACCTGTTGGAAATATACTGAGGTAGAGGTGGCCCAGGCATCAGAAGATCTAAGTTCCCATCCTGCCTAGCTACTGACCAGTGGAGTGACCATGAGTAAATTACAAGTATCCCTTCCCCATCACGGTTTTGACATATCTCCAGTCAGCATAAGAAATTAAATGGGTATTTGGGGGGAGTTTTGAGGAGGCTGCAGATGATACATGAAAGCCAGGAGAAGACACAGAAAAACTTTAGGACCTCAGAAATGCAGAAGATATGACATAGTATTGTAGAATATCAACACATTTCCTTTTATTTTTAAATTAATTAATTTATTTTTTAAGACCTTAACTTCTGTGTCTTGGCTCCTAGGTGGAAGAGTGGTAAGGGTGGGCAATGGGGGTCAAGTGACTTGCCCAGGGTCACATAGCTGGGAAGTGTCTGAGGTAGGATTTGAACCTAGGACCTCCCGTCTCTAGGCTTGGCTCTCAATCCACTGAGCTACCCAGCTGCCCCCTCACATTTCTTTTTAATACCATCAATATACACACTTTCTTTTTAAAAGTTAAAACAAGTAAGCAGTTAAAGTTTACAAAAAGAGCTCAAAAGACAGCAGATAACAGACAATGGCTAGAAATGCTAACATTGTCCTACATGTAGCCTACGACCAAAATACTTAACCCAAATTTTACAATCAGGTATTGTAAACACCCCATAAAAGAAAAGAGGGAAAATCCAGATTTCTTCTCTGATAAGGGAAGACCAAAAAATTTTACCTGGATTTTCCAGATTGGGGGGAGGGGTGGAACAAGGGGTCACCATGACCCTAATCCCCACGATGTGGAAGGAATACCAGCACTTCATTCCATAAAATGAGGAGACAGGGCTGGTTGTCCTCTACATTCCCTTCCAAATATAGGTTGATAATTCTATGATCTTATTACCTCTCCAAACTTCAATCAATCAATAGGTATTTATTAAGCTCCTACTATGTGCCAGGAACTGTGTTAAATCCTGGGAATACAAAGAAAAGCAAAAAAAAAAATAATAATAATCTTTGTCCTCAGGTGAACTCAAAATATAACAGAGCTTCCTTCTATGCAAAGCATCATAGCTGGTTGGTGATTTTTTAAATCCTTCTCTGAAATTCCACAGTGTCAATAGGCATTTGGGTAGAAAGGGTCTAAAGATATTCAAATAACCTTTAGCTGATAAAATAGCAGGATAGAAGTCCTTGAAGATCCCAAAGAGCTCAAGTCTTGTCTTGCTAACACATATGAATGTGAGCCTGGTTAAACCTCATGGCTTTCCAGAAAACTCTGAGATTATAATCAACAGAACAACTGATAAACTGTATGGATTCAGGGAGTTTCTATGCTGGAAGTCCCCCACACTAATGAAAAGGCAGGTCCAGACAAAGGGGGAAAATAGCTATGGCTGTTGTTTGTTTACACATGAGGTTAGTGGAAGACATTTCATGGGGCAGAAAAATAACATATATTTTTTCTATGAAAAACCGATTGTGAATGAGGCAGGAGACTGTCCAATAAAAGCCTCCTTGAGCCTTTGAAGAGCTAAGTAAGTATGCTTGGATATTGTCCAGGTGGCCCAACATTAACCCAACTGCCAAATCACGTTGTACCAAATGAGACCAGTGGAGACAAATCATTAGAGTCGGAGGGTTTATCTAGTCATAAAAGGATTCTAATTCCTGTGTGTCCATCTCAGAGAGGTGATGTAAGGCCCCTAATCTTAAGTGAACTAAATAAAGGCAAAGCCTTGCATTAAGTAGCAAAGGGCTTAAAGCTCATGGATATTCCTGTTGCCTGGACCTGAGAAATTGAATGGATCAAGTGGAGGTAGTGAGTGTGTTAGAGACCTTCTCATTCATTTTAAATGAAAGGAAGAAAGAAAGAAAGAAAGAAAGAAAGAAAGAAAGAAAGAAAGAAAGAAAGAAAGAAAGAAAGAAAGGAAGGAAGGAAGGAAGGAAGGAAGGAAGGAAGGAAGGAAGGAAGGAAGGAAGGAAGGAAGGAAGGAAGGAAGGAAGGAAGGAAGGAAGGAAGGAAG
>NC_058135.1:259371991-259416991 GCF_016433145.1 Gracilinanus agilis
TGCTAATTTCACAGTAATATGGTGAATAGTGCATAGAGAGCTGATCTCAATGACAGAGATACAGGGGTTCGAGAACTACCTCAACATCCGCTGGCTATATGCCCCTCTCAGAGCAAACCATTTAGCTTTTTGGTGACCTAAGGAGTTCTGTGAGACTGCCAGTTGTAGAAAAGGTACCAATCTATAGACTGGTGAAGGGTGTTTCCTCACCCACTAGTTCTCCATGCCAATGAAATCCCAGGTCTATGCTCTCTCTAGTATCACCCCCACCTGCCACAATGAAATCACCAGTCTGGACAAGAGACATACTTAAAGTGTCTTACATTGGGGGCTCCCCATAGGCAGCCATCCCAGTCAGTTCCTTCAGGAAACTTTCTCTGGCAATGATCCTTCCTTCTTCTAAAATTGTGTAACTCAAGGTCTGTAGCACTCATTTAGCACCCAGCCAGTGCTATCTTGCACCATGGTTATTTTGAATGTATATATCCTGTCTCCCCACATAGATTAGAAACTTTACAAAGCAAACATTTCTTCAGTTCTTCATTAGTGCCAAGGACAGTGCCCTGTCCACATTAGCTGGGAAGCTAGAACTAGGAAGGAACAACTAAGGCTTCTCCCTAGGCTATTGGGATTTAGAGGGTTCTGAAAACAAAATCTTGCATCATAGAAACAACAGGTTACCAATTAAAATAGGAAGCTAGCAGCATCCTCTCTATCCTACCTTGAAGCTCCAACCTGGATGTGACCTGCTCTGCTCCTTTCCCCCCAACAACAGGGATCTCTACTCACAGACACAGGATTTCTTTCTCTCCAGCACAGAACGTCATGCCCTGGAGTTCCTTCCTACCTACTGAATTTGTCTCATAAAACGCTGCTCTCTGTATAATTGACACCACCTCCATTTCTAGCTCCTTGCCCTAAGTATGAAAACAGATAGCTGAGGCAGTTAAAGGGCACAGTGAATAGAATAGTGTACTTGGAATCAGGAAGAATTGAGTTCATATTGCCCTAAGCAAGTCACCTAAACTTTCACAGCTTCATTTGTCTCTTCAGTAAAATGGAGATAATAATAGCACCTATCTCACAGGTTATCTTGAGAGTCAAATGAAATAAAACACTTTGGCAAACCTTAAAGTGCTATATAAATGTTAGCTGTTACTATTAGTTTAAAGTTATCCCTTTTTCTGGGAGAGGGGAACTAGACTTATGATTTTATTAATTTAGGGAATTTCCAATGAAGATTAAGAAGATTATCTTAGGGAATTCCCAATTTCCCCTAGCTAATCCGAATCTGTCAATTCTCAGCAATTTTTAGTCTGAGAGAGATTTCTAGAACATTAAGAGAAAGCTCATATGTGTCAGAGGAAAGCCTTGAACTTACATCTTCCCATATCCCTGTCTGATTTTCTATACAAAATAGAGAATAATGATTATATTTCATAACATAAAATATATAATAATAATTATGATATAATTTTAATTAATGAATATTATTATTCAAAAATAATAACACTATCTATTATTTATATTATTATATAAATGCTGTTATATTCTTTGTTATATATTAAAATCCTATATTATAGATGCACAAGTTATATACAAACAATAAATATATGAAGTAATATTTATGTAAACAATAAACATTAAGATATAAATATATAATAAAATATATAATAAATAAATATATTTTATATATTATAATTATATAAATTATGTTGTATATAATTTATATACATATAAATTATACCAAATCAATAGAATTTTGTATACTATATAAGATAAAAACCTAATAATAGAGGTTTAATAAATGTTTGATGAAAAAGAGGCATATCTTTCATGTATTTCTAAAAATGGAAGGGAAGGAGACCCTACGAGGCTTCTGGGCTCCCACCAGCCATCCTTCTTTCTATCTCTCTTTGCTGAACTACACAGACATCCTTCATAGTCTATTCATCTCTCACCCGTAAACTCTGAATGGTCTTCTCATCGCGGTCATCATCTCGGTAGAACTTGCCCAGGACCACTTTGAGCTCGGCTGCCTTGATCACAATGCTCTTGCCCAGGTCGGTGACACAGTGTGCAGCCACAACCACAGTCCTTTCATTCACCAGGGCGCCACTGCAGATCAGGAACCAGGTGCCCTTGTGGAGGCTGCTATCCTGCAACCCAATGGTCCTTCTGTAGATGGCAGCTTGCCATGGCCAACGGGTCCCGGGTGTCTTTGGAGCAGTCATGTTCTCAATCTTTCCACAGACTAGGGGAGAAGCACTGGTTTAAGATCTGCTGATTCAGAACATGGCATATCCCAATATGAAAATAGGTCTAGAAGGTTTCCCCTTTTAGGTTCTCTGGTAAGAAAAACCTGGCATACTGCTCACTTTCTTTTTGTTTGTTCTTATCCTCTCTTTGTCAAATAGGGCCTCTACTGTCTACCTGGGCAGAAGCTTAAAAGGTTTGTTTTCTGAATATTTAGGAAAACTTGACAAATAGGAAAACTGCTGCATCCTTGAATCCCTAGCTCTCTCCAAGTTTTAGTTCAGGCACCACTGACTATAGGAGGCTTTTCCTAATGAATAAATAAATGAGTGAAAATCATTTAATAAATACTATATAATGGGGGCAGCTGGGTGGCTCAGTGGGTTGAAAACCAGACCTAGAAACAGGAGGCCCTGGGTTCAAATCTAACCTCAGACCCTTCCTAGTTGTGTGACCCTGAGCAAGTCATTTAAGCCTTATTGCTTACCCATTACTGTTCTTCTGCCTTGGAACCAATACATGGTAATGATTCTAAAATGGAAGGTAAGGGTTTTTTTAAATTAAATATATATATGTACATATATATATATATACTATATACTATATAGTATATACCAAGCACTGTGCTAAGGTGTAGAAGATTCAGATAGAAAAATGAGATAATTTCTATTCTCAAAAGACTCACATTCTCATTGGGATGAATAACACATATAGAAGGTTACCAGATGAAGAGTGGACATCAAAGATTATTGGAGGGAGAGGCAACTGGGTGGCTTAATGGATAGAGAGCCAGGTTTAAAGATGGGAGATCCTTGGTTCAAATATGGCCTCAGACACTTCCTAGCTATGTGACCCTGGGCCAGTCACTTGACCCCCATTGCCTAGCCTTTACCACTCTTCTTCCTTGTAACCAACACACAGTACTGATTCTAAGATAGAAGGTAAGGGTTTTTAAAAAAGGATTAAAAAAGATTACTAGGAGGTTTAGGTCAAGTGACAATACCAAAGAATCTGGGGAGTGTAGTGGCAGAGAAGATAGTAAAGTCCATTATTAGAGCTCTTCCTGAAATGTAGTTAGCATATCTTGTGTCCTTGTATGTTCCCCCACCTGCTCCCAATAGAATATAGGCTTCTTGAGGGCAAGGGCTATTTTCTTTTTTTGTCTTTGTATCCCCATTGCCTGCTAATACTGAAATGTCTGTTGATAAATGTTGGTCTAACTGAGATGACAATGGGGAGCCTTAAAGAAGGGAAGAGGCTTCAGTAAGATGAAGATGAAATAAAGGAGAAGGAGAGAGGAGTCTGTTTAAGACATAAATGACTATGCAAAGGCACAAAAAATGGAGGAAGGCAGGATGTGAATAGGCTAAAGAGAATGGTCCAGTTGGAATGGAATTCAATTATATGAAGAGGAAGAGGAGTAGTATGAAATATCTGGGCAGCAAGTCTAATAGGGGAAGCATACTTTGGGTAAAATAGAGATCAGGTGTTTCCCTGATGTTCTAGGTGACCACCTAGCTACATAGCTGGTTCAAGTAGAGATGAGGAACAAAGTGACGATCTCCCCCAAATATCCCAGTCTCCGGCTGAGAAAGACAGGTACCAAGCCTTCCTGGGCAGTGACTCACTTGGAATACAGGATGGCGCCCGCCCGCTCCACTTTCCGGTCTTTAAACAGGTTCTTCGGCTGCTTCCCAGGCGGCGGTAGAAGGGCGAGAGGCACTCATATTGGATCTGGGTGTGTAAGTGAACATAGCCAGGGGGCAGCTCCCCAAAGGGAAGCGCCGGCTTCTTAGTTGGGTAGCTGTCCAGCTTCTGCTTGCTGAACTTCGCTGAGTAGAGCTGGTGTAGAGGCGTCTCCCTGGGGATGACAGGAGAAACCACACAGTTAGGAATGGTCGTTACTGCTTCTTCCGCATTGGCTAATAAAGCAACTGGGTATCAAGGGGTTTTATTATTTACTGAAAAAAAGGAGCTTAGAGGAAACTAAGGCTCATTTTAGGGGTAGAAGTGACCTTAGAGCTCATATTGTCCAACATCCTCCTTTTACAGATGAGGAAACTGAGGATTAAAAAAGCAAAGTGATAGTCCGGGGTCACATAGGTAGTAAGTATCTGAAGTGGAATTCGAACACAGATTCAACAACAGTGCTCTATCCACTATACTCCACTCTCTCAAGAAGAATGATTGCATACACACAGAAACATGTGTGCATACATGTATTGTATACATACACACTGACATATGAACACATAATGTGCATGCATACATGTTCATGTGCACCTGTGCACACACCCAACATGCACACATGTATGAGTGTATATGTATGAGTATGTGTAATCACATGTGCATGTGCAGCATTATATATAAGCATTTACATACACATACATGCACATATATACACACATATACCCATAGTCCCTTGGACTATGGAGCAGAACTCTTTCCTCTATACCGCTCTCTTAATTTCATTTCTAAAATGCCCTTTCTGGATGGCCTCCAGTTACCTGGAATTATCGGGAAACAAGATAAAAGGCAGTTATTATCACTGTTAAGCAGAGATATGATAAACCAAAAATAAAAGTTAATTATGAAATTACGCTGGAAGTGGGTGTCAGGGTGATTAATTCTCTCCAGTGGAAATCCAGACATCTTTTCTTTAAATGTTATAATTGGGCAATATTAGGAACAGACTCAAACTAAGTTGTGTTGCTACAGAAGCTTGATTAGACAATTAGTTGAAGTAATTAGCACACCTCAGAGAATAGAACATCTGGTAAAGCGTAAAGACAGAGTAAAAGGCAAGAGTATCATAGGCAGATTGAAGAGGTACAATCAATGAACCCTGAACTTGAAAAATGCCAGAGGGACTTGTATGGACTGCCTGGAACCAGGTCTCCATATTACACACATTCATTTGGTAGCTGTGTTGAGTTAACACTGGTCCTCTGAAGAGGCATTATGGTGGTTGTGGTTAAAATGCTATACTTGGGGTCAAAAAGGCATGGATTCAATCCTGTCTATGATACTTACCAGCTGTGTGACCATGGGCAAGTCACTTAACTGTTCTGATCCTCAGTTTTCTCATCTGAAAATTGGGGAATTAGACCACATGACTTCTAAGGTCCTCTACATTTAGGAATTATTCTTATCACCCCCAGGTTAGAAATGAAGGAAGAAGGAAGGCACTTAGAACCTGAGAGCTCTTCAATATCACAGAGAATGACCTCAAAGCCAGCATAAGAATCATCACTCTGGTCCTCCATGGGAGCAAAGACACCCAGTTTCCTCTGTCTGTGTTAACTTTCAGTTTACCTAAGGAAGAGCTTTCACATGCTTTGCCTAACAATATGGTACACAAATCTCCCCAGATTTATTGTTCAATGAGGGAGCATTGCTCAGATACATGGCCAGAATCAGAGCTAAAAAACATGGGTAAGTTGTGAGTGAGTCAGTTCATTTAGTCTAGTGGTTCAAGAGTCATGGGATTTGAGAGCTGGATGAGGCTTTAGGGATCTTCTAATTCAGTGATTCCCAAAGTGGTCACCACTGCCCCTGGTGGGTGCTGCAGTGATCCATGAAAGCGGTGATGGCCACAGGTGCATTTATCTTTCTATTAATTGCTATTAAAATTAAAAAAATAATTTCCAGGGGCACTAAGTAATATTTTTTTCTGGAAAGGGGGCAGTAGGCCAAAAATGTTTGGGAACCACTGATCTAATTTAACCTCCTCTCTGCCCTCATTGAGTTTAAAGTCTTGAGCATGGAATTAGAGATCTAGAGTTGAAAAAGACCTCAGAAGTTATCTAGTTCATTCCCCTCATTTTACAGACAAGTAAACTAAGGTTCAGGAAAGTTAAGGGACCATCACAGGGCTATGGATAAAATTTATTTGTACAAATGAGAACATTCTTTGCTACCATATGTAGAATGAAAAACATCTTCCTACATTTAGAACCATGTCTTCTGGTTGTCTTCTTTCTCTGAGAGCAGAGATCATTTTATTTCTTTGTATCCTCAATATCTAGGGCAGTACCTGGCAGCACACAGTAGGCACTTAAAGGTTTGCTGAGTTCTTCTTGAAACATGCAGACACCATGAAAACTTGATATCTAATCTATGGTTTTTCTTTTCATTGCAGCAGCTCACTGGTATTTCTGTGTGATTTCACTACTAGAGTAGAATTCTCATAGGCTCATAGATTTAGAACTGAAGGGTTATTAGAGACCACCTAGTTCAACCCCCTCCTTCCAGAGGGAAGGACACACCACTGGTGAAATAATTTACCCAAAGTTAGTGAGCTTTCAAATGGAAGAGCTGGAATTTGAATTAAGAATTCTCAATTCTCTTCTTTCCATTTTACCACTTTTGCTGCACCTTCTCCTATGGGTAAAGACTTTTGTTCTACTTAAGAGAAAAGCTATGGTCCAGAATAGTTACAAAGATCATGGTCTTCAAGCTGGAAAGAACTTTAAGGGATATCTATTCCAACATCTTTATTTTACAGAAGAGTAAATCGTAGATGATTTCAGAAAGACACTAAGATTGAGAGAGACCAGGAAAATCTTCCAGAAGGCTGGATTTGAACTAAATCTTGAAGGAAGCCTAGGGAAACCAGGAGGCTATTCTAGACAAAGGGACATTCAGAGAACAAAATGCCAGGGTCATGAGCTCTATCCAGCATATCCCACATTGTTCTCTTCCCTTCTGATTCCTAGATTCTCTGAACTTTTTCTATTCCAGTCAGCAATGTGTGGTTACCCCAGGGAATAGGTGCCCAGGATTAACCACTGCCAGAAATGGGCTAACTCATCACCTAATAGAATTCTCTTCCTTTGGGATTTAACCATTTCTGGCAACTTCAGTGACCGAAATCCAGACTTCTGGGGCTGCTGCATGAGGCTCATCATTCCAATTAGCTTCCTTCCCTCCCTTCTTCACCAGTTCAGGGATGCTATCTATCAGGAATTGTCAGTGTTCAGAACCCCTTAGGAAGACCCAAATTGATTTAGAACAGATCAGAGAAGAAATGCCTGGGGAATAGACTGTGTGTGGGGTGTGTTCTCAAAAAACAAATTTCAGACATTTCAAGCTCACCTTGACTGGACTTGCATGGGGAGGACTCTCTGTCTCACTAGGTCAGAAATCTTTGGTTCTCTGCATGCTAAAAAATAAACACAAATTGTAAAATCCCTCCTCACATCTGGTATAGTCATTAAAGTTTATCAGACTTAGACTTACCCTCTCCCATTACTGAAAGAAGAGTTGGAGATAGAAAGAGATCTCTGAGTATATGTTACAAACTTTCAGATCAGTGTATTTTGGACTTGATCTATGAGAGAATTTACTGCTTATCTCCCCACACAGAGAGATCCTGGAGAATTTGATCACAGAATCACAGATCTAGACCTAGATAGGACTTTAGAAAGGTCACCTCCACTAACTCCATTTAACAGATGAGAGAAAATGAAATTCACAGAGGTTAAGTGACTTGCCTAAGGATACAGAGCCAAAATTTTAATTGAAGTCAAAGACTTCAAAGTCAGCATTCTTTCTACTACAACATAAGGTTAGTACAAATGTCACACCCTGCCAGGAGCTCACCTGAGAAATTAGGGGAGATGTTAGTTCACAAATTGTGCTATAAGAATGTAATGTCTCAGGGCAGCTAGGTAGCACAGTAGATAGAGTACCAGGTCTAGAACTGGGAGGACCTGAGTTCAAATCTGGCCTCAAATACTTCCTAGTGTGACCCCGGGCAAATCATTTAACCCCCATTTGCCTAGCCCTTACCACTCTTCTGCCTTGGAACTAATACACAATATTGATTCTAAGATGGAAGATACATGAGATGACAGGTTCATAGGAGCTCATAGGATCATTTCTCAAGAACAGGAAGACCGCTTAATCTTTTGGGGAAATTGGCAGTCTGATGAAGTCTATAGACTCCCTTCCAGAAATGATATTTGTTGTCTAATTTCATAATTGAAGAAAATACTAAATTTTAATTAGAGATTAGTGATTATGTATATTTATCATTTAAATTCTGAGACCTCTTGAAATCTATCCCCAGACTCCTCGAGGGTCCATGGATCCTTTGCTACAAAGCTAGAATGGACATAAGAGGCCATCTCATCTAACCTTTTCATTATATAGAAGCAGAAACTGAAGTCTGGGGATGAGGTTGGCTTAAGGGACTTGCCCAAAGTCTCATAGGTAGTATGAATTAAAAGCAGAGTCAACTCCTCTCCCTTTCCCATTCCAAAGTAAGTAATTCATAAATGCTTGTAAATAGTCAAGTCAACAAGCATTAAAGCATTTATGATTTACCAGACTCTGTGTTTAACACCAGAGATGTAAAGAAAGTTACAGGGTGGGGGAGGAGGGGAGAAGATAATTCTTGCTTTCAAGGATCTCAAAATATATTTCAGTCTATTGATAATAGAATGATTGTATCTAATTGCATTCTGGGAAACAATGGATAGAAAGAATTCAGGACTTTTTTTAAAACTCTTATCTTCTGTTTTAGAATTAATACTAAGTATTCATTCCAAGACAGAAAAGCAGTAAGGGCTAGGCAAAGGGGGTTAAGTGACTTGCCCAGGATCACACAGGTAGGAAGTGTCTGAATCCAGGTTCAAATGAGGCTCTATCTTCTGTGCTAGTTGTCCTAAGAATCCAGGATATCTTGGGTGCATTTATAAGAATCTAGATATAGAGTACAGTGAACAGCCAAAGGATGATCATTTGTATAAAACCCAAAATGATGTAAAGAAGAACAATTATGAAAGACTCAGACCTCTCATCAAGGCAGTGACAAATCATAGTTTCCAAAGACATGCCTTCTGCTTTTCAGTAGACAGGTAATGGGATATAAGTATAAAGTGAGGTATACTGTCAGATGTAGCCAATATATTTGTTTCTTTTGTCTAGCCAATATTTTTGTTGCAACAGAAGATTTGGTTGTGGGGGGAGGGAGAAGAAGAAGGACATCAATGGGAAGTTATAGTGATGTTTTTTTTAAAAGCATCAATAAGACATTTATTTAATTTAAAATTAAAATTTAATTTGTTTAATTAAATTAAAATGTAATTAGTTCATAGATTGGGGTTAAAGATCACTTGAAATACCAATGAACTTAGTTTTGTTTTATTTTAAAAGACATTGAAATAAAAGTGAAATTTCTAAAAAAAATCTGACCTACTAAGCTTGGGAAACTTAAAGATTCTCACAGTGAATAAGACAAGAAGGCAGTCTCAACTCAATGGAAACCTTGGCTTCCACAATGAAACGGAGGCCTCTCAGGATAGTTTAGGGTCAACTTGAAACCCAGTTTGATTTTTCTTAAAACTTCCTTTCTTCATGTGTGAAAAGAAATCCCTTTTATCCCACTTTCTAGACCAAGCAGTCCAAATTCTGCTAATTAGCCACTTAGAGGACTTTGGTCTGTTTTAATTAGTAGCAGGGGAGCTAATGAAAATCATAAAAGACCTCCTCTCCGTGTTTCAAGGCACCAAGGCACGACTTATCTCTGCTGGTAGGGACCAAGACTTGGTTCCTGGCTGGAATCAGGAGTGGTTCTCTGCTTTCACCAAATAAATAAATAACACTCGCCCTGCTTCCCTTTCCCATGCTGAAGGCTGTTTACAAACACAGACAAAGGAAAGTGGAAAATGGAGGCAATTATCTGGGTAATGAAGGCCAAGAGAAGGCTTTCCCCTGCCCTCTTCTCAATACAGCTGACATTTAGACAGCAGTGTAAAGTTCCCAAAGTGTTTTACCTGCGTTATTCCATTTGTCTTACCACCATTCAGTGAAGTAGTAATGAGACTTATAATTATAACCCTCCTTCATTTAAAGATGAGAAAAAAGGCAAACAGAGGTAATGTGACTTGCCAGGGTCACACAGCTAGTAAATACATTTGTCAAGTGAAATTTGAACTCCAGTCTTTCTGCTTCCAAGTCTAGCATTTTAGCTCCTAAACCATATTGACACCCAAAATAGCTAAGTCATTCCTTAATTCATTTATTCATTCAGCAAATATTTACTGGGTACTTCATAAACGGAGGATCCTGAGCTCCAGATTGTGGGGGATTCCACAAAAATATGTCTTGATTTCTGCTTTCATGTGGCTTATGGTCTCATTTTGGCCCAACTTGTGATTATACCTTTATATATTTCATGATGCCAATACAGAAAATCTCTCCACTAAGGTAGATAGCTCACTGTCTTGCAACGTGCAAAAGCCTTGCAAAAGTCCAAGAGACTGGTCTATAGACACAGAGAGAGCTAAGGGACATGCTTAGTATTTATTAGAGGCAGGACTTGAATTCATGTTTTACTTGATCTGAAACAAAGTCTTTATCAACTACATCAAGCTTCCTCTCTAAATAAGTGTAAGGTAACAAATGCTGACATTTCCATAGCACTTGAAGGTTTGCAAATCATTGACATATACTCTTCTATTATCCACAACTCCCACCAATGCTACCACCCCCATACCATAATCCTCTTATTTGAGCTTGACATAACCTTATGAGTTACCTTTTATACATATAGGCTGCTTTCCTGACCATTCTCCATCTGATTGGCAAGTTCTTTGCTCATTTCCACTTAACACATATGAGTGGTTGCAAAAGAAGGACATGATGGTGCCAATTTTGGCATAGCGCCCATTTATGAGTCCACTGCCTTCCGATGTTCTCCTATACCCATTGATTGGGCCTCCTGGGTCAGAACAGTTTTTTTCTTCCAGCACTAATGATGGAAATAAAGAAGAAAGAAAGAAAGAGAGGGAGAGAGAGAGAGAGAGTTATTAAAAAAATTTCAAGAACAAATCATGCAATATTTTATATTGACTTTAGGATGCAGTTATTTAAAATTAATTTACAACAGTAATTAGAAGACACTATGACCAGAAAATTCTTAAAAAGAAAAATTATTTAATAAAAACATTTTTTTGTGTATCCTTAAAACTCAAATTTGAAAAAAATAAATCTGGCAGTAAAGTCTACCTTTAAAAGCATTTGTTCTTCTATCTTACATGGGTAGGATTTTAAGGTTCCTTTGGAAGTTTCATCATGAGCATGTTTAAGTTTAAGTTGGGTACATTCAGAAAAAATATCAATATTTCTGAGATTTTATATTCAGCAAGAATAGTTTGAGGGAAATGATCTTTTGTTTGTTTTGTTTTGAATGTCGGTTTTGTTACCTCCTACATTTTACTCTGCTTGGGCCATGACAGTGAGCTAATGAGTTTCATCTCTGTTTTTCATCAATCTCACTTTCTGACAGAAGCACATTGTGGGAAGATGACTAGCTATTTTCTATTCTATCAGCTCTAACCAATCAATAACTTTCCTTCACTGAAACTACCAACAATAATACCAGCAACAAAACCCTGCACGTTCTTTTTATCACGCTGATTTCTATTTCAGCCTAAAATCTTTTTGCCAGTATTCACTAAAAAAATCTTTTTATCCTTTAACTCAAGTTGGATGGAAATTTAAAGTGTAAATGGTATCACAGGCAATCTTGAGAATAATCCCAGATTCTTTCCAGACATCCATTTTCACACCTCTATAAGAGAGTTAGCATTTCATTTTAAATTTGGTTTACCTAAGGCAATGGTGTCAACCTCCCAGAGAAAGGGGTACCACCAATCCATACAGAAGGATCCCTGTACATGGAATTTTGACTTTGTTTATGTAACATTATCTCTATTTTATTGTATTTTTATTTATTTTGTTAAGTATTTATCCTATTGCATATTTATTCTTTAAAAAAAAAACCCTTAACAGTTAACGTCTGTCTTAGACTCAAAACAGTGTATTGGTTCTAAGGCAGAAGAGTGGTAAGGGCTAGGGTAATGGGGGCTAAGTGACTTGCCCAGAGTCATATAGCTAAGGAGCATCTGAAGCCAAATTTGAACCCCAAATCTCATTCTCAATCCACTGAACCACCTAGATGCCCCACCATTACATTTTAATCTTGTTCTTGTGACATTTTTGACACCTTTGTTCAAAGTTTTAGAATGGAAAGAGACCTGTCCAACGTCCTAAAGCAAGTCCATTCCAGAATCACATTTTCAGTTCTGTTTTCTGGCTCACTATCATTTAGAGATCTCTTTAACCTCTGACTTCTTTTAACGAATCTCTTCTTAAATAGGCACTATTCAAGGTCATGTGGCATTTATAAAGTCATTTCCTTAATCTCCTTCCACTCCCCATCCTACATCTCCATAACTCAACCCTTGTTTGTAAAACAACCAGTGTTTACTGGGCATAAAAAACCCAACTCAGATCATTAAGTTTAAGAAAGGACAGAAACAAATTAAACACAAGCTATTGTTGCTTATGTTACATGAGCCTTGTTGTTTGCCTAAATTGTAGGGAAAATATTCAGTGAGTCTACAAGTTTCTAACATGGCTGTAATCCATTGGATTCTAGAAAGTTCATCTTGGTTCTCCTTGAACTTTATTATGGGATAAAGGTAATCCCAACAGACCTAACTGCCTGAAACCATGGGCTGTCAGTGAGAACTACCAAAGCAGGGTTTACACACTCAAGTCACTATAGGATATCATACCTCTGCCTTCTGGAGGCATACAAAAAGATTCTTTTTTTTTAAACCTTTACCTTCTGTTTTGGAGTCAATATTGTGTATTGGTTCCAAGGCAGAAGAGTGGTAAGGGTAGGCAATGGAGATTAAGTGGCTTTCCAGGGTCTAGCTAGGAAGTGTCTGAGGCCAGATTTGAACCTATGACATCCTGTCTCTAGGTCTGGCTCTCAATCCACTGAGCTACCCAGATTTCCCCCTACAGAATGATTCTAATAAAATCACAGTCACAAAATGGCGAGAACCAGTGCTACAATGGATAATACATAAAAGGCCAGTTCTAATAACAATACAGAAAAGATAGCTGTTGGCCAAAACAGCAACTTAGAGGATGCCTCTTAGAAGCTCTAAAACTCAGAGACTAGCACCTGGGCTGGTTTACAATAGACACTTAATAATTACATGATGATTGATTGATTGATTGATTGGGCTTTAGGGAAAGCAGAGGAGATCTTGGTCAATTCTCCAGCTAAATACTGGGAGAATTAAATTTTCCAACACAGAAGTTTCAAGGCTTTTTCTCAGCTGTCTTTCATAGAAACCTGACCAGCCATTCCAAGCAAGGGGATGGGAATTGAAGAGTGTGCATAAATCAAAGATCTTTGAATTGAAGTAACCCAAAATTAAGTATCTATAACAATGGAAGTCAGAAAGCTAAGGTATAGAGTCCTGGAACTCTTTATTTACTCCTATGAATAGAACTCTTTGCCAGAAAATCTCTCACAGAACATTATAGCCATTATATTTTTAGGACACTTAGACAGCAGTGACTGGGAAATAAACCTCAGCCCATTTGAGAAAGCCATAGCCTATTCTCTGTTTTTCTCATCAAAGTCTCTAATTTCTGGACTTTGAGGACATGTCATTCCTAGTAGGCATTTATATGATGAAGACTGCTGCCCTTTGATATGAAGGGTCTGTGGGAATTCATTCATAAAAATAGATTTGCAACCTTTCTATAATTTAATAGATAAATATTAGACAATTGAGTTTCGGAGGAATGTTATTTAGATTAAAATCTTTCCCCATATTAAGTGCTTAATAAATTTTCTCTGTTTCTGCCTCTGTCTCTCTGTCTCTGTCTCTGTGTCTCTCTGTGCCTCTCTCTGTCTCTCTGTCTCTGTCTCTCTCTCTCTAACTCACACACATACACAAGCTTTAAGCCATCATCAGGACAAAATGGGAGAGGCTGTTGGGGCATGATGTTGGGGGCAGATAGAATGGAAGCTCCTTGAGGGCAGAGACTTTCATTTTTTGTCTTTGTATCTCCTAAGTCCAATACAAAGACTGGAACACAGTAAGTGATTAATAAGTGATATAAATACTTTTTGCTTGAATAATTGATGAGCACCTAGGGTAATCAATCAAAGGAGAACTGGGTCAGTTCTCAGACATGCTAAAATTGTGGGGTATTGACATTTTTCATCTTAGAAGCTTCAAGGCTTGTGAGAGAACCTTCATTATTAAAGTACATTGGTCAACCCGAGAGAGAAATAAACAAACAGCACCCTTACCACAGGCTGGGTCATGTGTGGTCCAGCTTCCATCAAGCTGACATAAGGCAACCCGATTGCCTTTTAAGCTGTACCCCGGGAGGCACCTGAAGTAAACCTGGGCCCCATATCTAAGATCACTTCCTTCCACCATCCCATGGGCAGGAACACCTGGAGTCTTACACATCACCACTGAGCATTCAGATATTTGAAAAAATCCACTTTGTTACAAAACACACAACTTTTAGAGGATTCCAGACCACATATGTTAAAGCATTTCAAAAGGAAAAAGACAAGCATTTATAATAGTAGGAGGGGGGAACTGGCACTTTATGACAGGCAGATGTAATCTTGGCATGGGGGGGGCAGAGTGTATTTCATTTTACCTGCTGGCATAATTGGAGGATAAAATTTTCATTGCATTTTGATTTCAGAAGGCAAACCCATCTCTGAGCCACCAAGGAACACTGTGATTTTTATAGACCTTCTCTTACCTCCTCTGGATATTAAGGTTTCACTTCCCTCATACAGTTTCCACTAAAGCCAATCATAGGCACTTATATTTGTCATCGGGGAGAGGGAAGTTAATTATTCCAGTCTGCTACACCACCCCCAAACAACTCCTCCATGAGCCACAAGGTGAAGTTTAGCTTCAGCAGGACTGAAATTTGGGCAAAGGTCAGACATACAGTGGACTTTGATTGGATCCTTTAATTTCACCCACTGGTACCATCTGCAAGGCAAAATATCTTATTGAAAGAAGGAAGCATTTTGGCATCTGCAGGTGTGATGGAAAAACGGGCTGGACTTGGAGTCAGAGAACCTGGGACTCTGCTGCTCAAATGACTGTGGAATGTAAGTGAATTGTCAAGCCTTGATGAACCTCAATTTGCTAATCTGTAAAATGGGAATAATAATAACTATCCAGATTACCTCAGAGTGTTATTGCAAGTTTCAAATGGGTTAATTTATGAGAAAGTGTTTTGTCAAACTGTAAACATGAAGTAGTAGCAACATTAAAAAAGATATTAAGAGCACTGCACCAGGTTTATTTATGGATTTTTAACCGATAATGTCTGACCAACATTCTAAACAAAGGAAAGGGAACTGGAGAGTGTGTTTAAATCTGAGGTTTTTACTGAATTAAAGTAACACTGAATTAATTGGTCTATAAGAACTGAAAACAGAAAGCTAAGCTATACAGTTCTGGAACTGTTTTTGTCTTTGTACCCCCAGTGGTTAGCACTGTGCCTGATATAAAGAATAAGGCATAGATCTGTGATTTCACTGGTACTGGGAACTTCTGGGTAGGAAACTCCCTCTCCCAAGGTAAGTTGGTATCTTCTCTGCCAACTATAGCCTCCAACATTTGCTAGGACCACTAAAAGTGTAAGTGACTTGCCCAGGGTCACACAACCAGTAAGGTTGAGTAGAATTTGGACTCAAGTCTCCCTGACTCCATGGCTGACACTCTACTATATAACAATGTCTCTTAAATGGTATAAAGTAGAAAATTAATCAGACATTTATTAAACTTCTACTATGTACCAAATACTGCTAAGGGCTATAAATGCAATCCTAAAAACAAAACAATGTCTGCCCTCAAGGGATTTGTATGCTAACTAGGAAGAAAATATGTGCATGTATGTGTATGTATATATATATATTTATATGTGCCCATGTATACTCACATACATATGTACATACATTTTGCTGTTGTTTAGTTGTTTCAGTGATGTCTGACTCTTTGTGAACCTATTTGGGGTTTTCTCAGCAAAGATACTGGGGTGGTTTCCCATTTTCTTCTCCAGCTCATTTGACAGATGAGTAAACTGAGGCAAACAGGATTAAGTGAGTTGCCCAGGGTCAAATGGTCTGATGCTAGATTTAAACTCAGGAAGATGAGTCTCCCTGATTCCAGACCCAGCACTCTATTCACTACCATCAGTATTTATTTGTGAATAAAAATAATAAGTCATGAAGTAATCTTGGGGAAGAGGGTGTAGGCACTAAAAGCAGAAGGGAACCCGAAAAACTTCTTGTAGAAAGCAGTACTCGAGTTGGTTAATACATGTTTGTTGGTTGAAAATATTTAGGCATAACCGACCTCAAGACAATTATATGACTTGACAGTCTAGGCAGCAGTAACCCCTAAGGGAACAGTATACATTTCTACAGTTGATATTCTGGAATGCAGATCTGTTCAGGGCAAGATTTTTCTTTTCTTTTTTTGTAAAGAGAAATAAAACAGCCCAAATATATCTGCAAACTAGATACCATGGAGAGCAGCAGATACATGAAAGAAACAATGATCACCATAGGGAGTGGCTCAGGTCATTTATAGGAAATAAAGTCCAAGAAGGAAGCCAGCAATAAAACCCCATGGCCTTAGATGTCTAGATACAAAGTATGCATAGAGCATGAATAATAAATAAGATGATCCTACTCATAGAGGCAGATAGGACCACACGGAGATTTGGTGGAATGGGACTCCTAACTGGAACATAGCTATGAAGAAGTATAAAATATACCCCAAAAGGCACATGAAATAAAATGGCGTGATAAAATAATAATATATTAGGAAGATAAACTTGTCACAGAGAGCCAATAAGCATTTATCAATCACCTACTATGTTCTGGGGACTGGACTAAGCACTGGACATACAGAAAAATGCAAAAACATGGCTTTGATGGAGTAGCATCATCATCTAAATCTCTCCTCCCTTTGACAGGCAAACAGTTAAGGTCAAAACAAAAGAAAACCCAAACCATTCCTGTGGCCTCCACTTTCTTATCTCCACACTCTTCTGAACCACTTGCAGTCTGTTCTGACCTTATCAGTCAACTAAAATGGCCTTTCTCAATGGCCAGATCTCATGGTTTTTAAGAAATTCCTAATCCTTCATGATTAATCTATATTATGTAATTTATTTGACTTTCCCCTTCCTGTAGCTATTCTTTCTTCCATGGAGTTTAATGACAGTGTTCTTTCCTAGTTGTCTGCCTAGTTCTCTGACCATTTCACAGTTTCTTTTGCTAGATCATCATCAATAATCTACCCCTCCTCTATGGGTGTACCATGGTTGTAGATTTGTTCCTGTTTTCTTTTCTCTCACTGATCTCATGGATTTCCATGAGTTCTACTATCATTTTTTGGAAGTTGTATATATCTATTCTCAGTCTTCCTCCACAGCACTGCTTTTACCATTCTGCCTACTAAAAATCTCTAATTGGACATATTGCCTAAATTTCAAACTTAACCCATCCAAAATATATTTTTCTCAATTCTTCTACCATTCTTCACCAATGTTCACAAAATTGGCATTTACCTTTGACTTTTTTGTCTCCCTCACCTTTATATTCAGTCATTTGCCAAGTCTGGTCAATATGTGAAACATCTGTTTTTGAATTTAAATGGATTTCCCTCAAAACCTGGGACAACTTTACCCCTGGATTATCTATACTCTCCTGCTTTGTATGCACCCTGGAACATTCCTCAATTATGCCAGCCCCTGCTCCCATCTGTGAATTTCTCCTGGGACCTGAATTCTGGGGAGAGATTCAGGACAGTCAACCTTTATTCTTCTGGCTCTGCTTCTAACTTTTGGCACCATTCCCCATATGACTTTCCCTCTCTTGTTTCCATATCTTTTCATGGCCAATTCCTCATGCCTGGAATGTACCACATTCTCACTGCTACCTCACTGAATTCCTATATCCCTTTAAGGTTCAGCAACCTCCTACAAACCATCAATCCTGATCCAATTATTTGCTAATGCTCTCTCCTCAGAAACTACTTTGTACTATTTTGGTATTATTTTGTAGTGCATTTTTTGAGTGTGCTTACATGCTGCTTTATGCCCACTGAATTTAAGATTTTTGAAGATGACTGTTTTCTTGTTTTGTGTGTTTATATCCAAAGTGCCTAGGACAGTGCCAAGTACATAAGACCCAAATAAATGATATAATAAATATAGACCCAAATAAATGATGAAAGCAAGAGAGAATTTTAGTAAGGATCAATAGAAGGAGAAACAACAACAATATTCTCATTGGATACATTATAGAACAGCTGGTCAAGAGAAAGTAGATAATAAGGTATATAACAGCAGGTAACACAAAGAGCCAGGGCTAATGTTTTCTTTGTTAAGGACAATGATCTTCAGAGAAGGAACATTAGAACAACAACAAAAAAAAAAAAACTACACAGATATTTGGAACTCAAAATAACCAAAGAAATGGGAAGATACAATAAAGTGTCCTCAGAAAGTCACCAGGCCATGATTTACCACATCTGAGGGTGCTATAATTACTGAACCACCATTGGTGATCTCTCAAAGAAGGTGAAAAAAAAGTGCCACAAGAATGGAGAAAGAGCAAAATCTTCATTTTCAAAAGTAGGAAAGAGTTTTCAAGTTAAAGAACAGTAAGCTTGACTTTGATTCAGGCAAAATTCTAAAAAAAAGAATTATGTGTTGCCTAGGTGATTGCATAACTGGCTCTGTTCAACACTAGTTAAATGACTGTACCCAAAGATTGGTCATTAATGAGTTGATCTTAACTCTGACAGAGGTGTGTATTGAAATGCCTCAGGGATCTATCCATGGTGCTATTTGACATTTTTATCATAACTTAGATAAAGTGGTAATTACACTCAAAGATGACACAAAGAGGAGAGGGATAGCTAAGACAGAGGATAACTAAGGATTGAACAAAGTCTTGGCAGCTTGAATGATGGGCCAATTCTAGCTTTTAAAAGAAAATTATGTATGTATGTGTGCATTCAAAGATTTTTTAAAGAACTTTAAAAATTGTTTTTATATATAATTAGGGTAAAATAAAACATTATTTAAAACATTTACAATGTATACATAAAATCCTACACTTGGATTTTTAAAAATCACCTCCATAGTATCGGGTGTGATGAGGCTGTGTGAAAAAGGGCTGAAGATTTTAGTCAGTTGCAAACCTAGTGAATTATCAAGGCATTCAAGAAAACTAATGCAACTTTAGGTGACATTATGAGAAGTGTACTGTGCAAAATGCAGGAGGTGGTAATCTCAATGGTCATATTACATCTGTAGTATTGTATTCAGTTGTAGGTACCTTATTTGGGGAAGCTGGAACATGTTCAGAGGAGAGACCATGATGAAAAGGTCATGAAGCCATTCAAAAATCAATTAATGGAAACGAGGATGTTTTGGGTGGAGAAGAGAAGAAATGAGGGAAAGGGGAACATGGTTTCTATTTTCAAGTACCTAAAGGGATGAAACATGGAAAATGAATTAGAATTGCTTATGTTGACTCCAAAGGGCAGAATAAAGATGAATAAGAGGATGCTGTTGTTGAATAGGAGGAAGAGTTCTTGTTGAACTCAATTTAAAAGAAAAGTTCTGAAACTCCTAAAGGCTGACTGAGAATGAACTCCTTCAGGAAGCAGTATGTTCCCCACCAGATAGGAATCTTCAAATAAAGACTTGATGACCATTTGTCAGGTATGTTGTAAAGGGATGCTTGTTCTGGTAGAGGTTGAACTAAGAGTCCTCTAAAGTCTCTTCTCACCCAGATTATATAATTCTGGATTAATATAAAATGTTAAAGTAAAAAAAAAACTTTAGAGATCATTTAGTTTAAGCTACTTATTTTATACATATGGCAACTGAAGTCACACAATGTAAAGTGATTTAGCCAAGTGACTTAAAACTAGGAAAAGATAAGATCTGAACTCAGGTCTTCTTGTGAGCAACACAGTAGACACTTAATAAATCTTTCTCCACTGATTCTTTGATATCTAGTTCTTTTTTCATTACACCTCATCACCAGACCCAAAGGGAAAACTCCCAAGTCTATAAAGTCATCACTCGGGAGTTCTCCAGCTGAGTTTTCAAATATACATTTGATGCCAAATATATGAATACAAACTGGCAAATTTCAATTAAACCTAGCTATTTTGGATTATGCAAGTTGGTTTGCCATCCTGATGATGATTTGCATTATAGACAAAACATAATGCACATCAATGAATAAAATTTTTCTTCAGGGATTTTTCTTCTCATACACTATTCAATTCATTCATGAAAATAGGAATAAAGAGAATTAAATGTAGATCTTCTCTTTGGATATTTTATATCTACTAATAAGTTTCTCCTGCCTGAGATTAACACTACTACCCTGTCTCTCCCTTCTCCACTATGTCTTTACCAGTCAATATACAGTTACCCACTTTTCATGAACTCAGATCTACCTTCATTTTTTATTTTTAAATTTAAAAAGTATTGCTATTATTTCTTTTTCTATCACTTTCATTTCCAAATATATCCATGCTCCCTCTCCCTGTGCAGAAAGCCATCCCATGTAACAAAAAGTAAAAGGCATAGAGTGTACTTCCATTCTTTTACTTATAAAATATTCACAACTTTTCTATCAAATCCCTCCAGAAATTCCACACGCCTTGAAGAATTAACTCTGTTAAAGCCTTAACTCTGTTAAAGTTGGTCTAAGGATTCTTCTCCAAAGCCTGCTTTCAGAGTAATCCCTACATACTGGGTATTTCTTGTGCCCTGAGGTTCATGGATACACAGTGATCCAGGCTTGCAGGGATGCCAGTCAATAATCTGTCAGTTCATTTCTTTTGATCTGACATCATGAAGGCTTCTAATTTGTGAGCCTATTTTGGACAGCCACTGGCCATGTTTCTTTCCTTTCTCTCATCAGTTTCCTGGACCTTCTAGAATATCATTTCATCTCACAATAACTTTGGAAAAAATGTATATGATGTATCACACCATACAGCTATCTCATGCCTGGGTTCACTCTACCTGCTGGAGTCATAAAGCCTATCTAAATTTCACCAAAGCTTTGGCCTCCAAAAGGGTTTCAGAAAAGTCTCCTTTCTCTTGAATTATTGCAATTTTTAAAAATCACTTTCATCTCTCTGTCAGACACACTTCATGATCCCTTTTTATCAGAATCTCATGGGAGCTTTTTATTCTATTTCAAATCTTTTTTATGGGGTTTTGTTATGCAATGACAAAGTAAAATCTTAAACCTGTGAATCTCCAGCCTAAGTGAGCAGTAAGTTCCTGAATTTTTAAGCAACATGTTCCATTTCCTTTTGCTTTTGGAAAGGAGTCTCAGAATGGAAATTCACCAGATTTTGAATGCAACTTCATTATATTTCTTCTTCAAAGAAAGCATTCTAGCAGAATTTCTCATTTATTGCATTGCTGAAACATTTTAATTAAACACGGCAGATAGTGTTCAAGGCAGAAGTCACACAATATTATTAATTAGCTATTTTCTCACTCTAGGGACTAATTCTCAAGGGATCTGAAATATGTCAGTGTCAAAACTTAAAAGAAGAAAAAAGATTTAGACTATGTTGTTATCGTTCAAAAAGTAAAAGAAAGAAAATTAGTAACTCCTTATTCTTGGCAACTAACTGGCACAGTGAATAGAGCACAAGACCCGGAGTCAGGAAGACCCAAGTTCAAATTTGACCTTAGACATTTACTACCTGTGTGACCTTGGGCAAGTCACTTAAGCTCTTTTTACCTCAGTTTCCTCATCTATAAAGTGGGGTTATTGTAAGGATCAAATGAGGTAATATTTGAAAAATGCTTCACAAACCTTAAGTTACTATATAAACATTAGCTAATAATAATATCAGTAGGAATGTGTATTTTTTAAAGCTTATAGTATGAGAGAGTTGCTTAGGGTACTGAGAAGAAAGGTGACTCACCCAGAATCACATAGCTAGTATATGTCAAAGACAGGATTTAAATCTAAGTCGTCTTGGCTTAAAGGCTGATTCTTTACTCCTCATGCCATATCCCTTCTTCATAATCAAGTGAAGCATAAAACAAAGAGCCATTTGATTGCCTTAGGCATCTGCCATTGTGACAGGGGATGTTCAACAAAGAGTCTAGAAGGAAGAGGGATTCCTTGACAATGATGAAGCCCTCTCCATGTTCATATTTGCTGATGGCTGCTAACTGCATTGAACCCTTGAACATTTAAATCTTCTAAATGAGAACTATAATTGCTGAAAAGTGTTCAGGCCTGGTTATCCACATATGGAACACCAAGTGGACAAAATATATTTATATTGTAAAGACTGTAAATGCTGTGAGATATGCACCCATTGAGCTAGTTCATCATTATACTTATCTCAGGCAGATATTGTGCATGGGCTCAGAACATGGAATTGAACTGAAGGAAGAGGACATGTAAGATTGTTTTGGGTAATTAGACATTGATTTTAAGAACTGCACTCCCTAAGCCCCTTCTTGTAACAAAAGTCTACATTTTTAATAAAAAATTTTTTTCTATTAGCAACTGCTAATTATGGAGACTATAGTCACCAAATAATTTAAGTCTAGGACCATCCAAAGGGTAATGGAGAGGCACATGGTTGGTATAAGTCAGCTGCAATAATCTATTACCAATAAAGAATTGACTAATATTAGTAGAATAAAGAAGGACACCAGAAAACTAAGTGGTTAGAAAACATGGTGCTGGATTTGTAGGGAGGAGGTGGGGACAACCCATGACAGTCATGAAATGTCAAAAGATCTAGAAGAAAGACCGCCAGCATATTGTGTGGGCTCCTTGTAAAGGGCTTATTGGACACAGACAAGAGTTTTATAGAACCTGAGGGTTTGAACAGATAGTAATTGGCATCATTTGAGGAAATATTCACACTGATAAGATCCAAGAACTATAAATGAATTTATATATGCTTTGAAAAAAGCCTATAAAAGTAGGTCACTATGTCCCTACCCACTTGACAGATGGGGATGATGTTACACAGAGCTGTGACATTATTGGTCTAGAGCACATAATAAGAAAAAATCCAACACTAGCAAAACACCCAAAAGGCTCATAAAAACATAACATGGGTACCCCCATGATTCTGATCCTGTAGATGTAATGGAATGATGTTCCTCATTCATAATTTGAGATGAACTTAATTTCTTAGTTCTCAAGCATCACTATCAGAGTTATACACAAAGGTTTTATGAATGGAGAAGATGAGGCAGAGATGGTTAATGCTTGGTTCTAGAGAAAAAGCAGAGGCTGATAGAAAAGTCTAAATTAGAACTTGAGGATTCCCAGATCATAGTTTCATGATCATATTATCAACTCTTCTGATTCATAGTGGCATTTGGATATATTTCTAGTGGCAAGAACAGAACTTTGATTATATTCCAGGTATAGATTTCCTTGCTTAACTGAGTGGAAACCCAGAAATAAGCAACCAATCCAGTTCTAGTACCACATCAACCATAGGTTACTCAATTTATCTTAGAGAGATAATCAGTTCTAAGTGTCTCATTTTGCAGATGAGGAAACTAAGGTCCAAGAGAAGACATTCATCCAAGATCACACAACTATTAAGTTAAGCAGACACAATATTGAACCCAGTCGTTGTAAAGCCAAATCCAATGGTCTTTTGAAGCAGATGGTGGCAGAAAAAGTATTGGGTTTAGAGTCAAGTTAAAATTCTGTTTCAGGTACTCATTAATTGTGAGAACTTAGGCAAGTCACATAATTCCTCTGCATCAATTTGCTCATCTATATAGAGAAAGGGTTGTACTTGATGGCCCCTTCAAGTTTTAAATCAGTGATCTAAGATCTTATTCCCATCTTATGCAAATCCAGACTGAAAAATCAACAAGGAAAATTGACAAATGGACAGAGTTGTATAGAAATCTCTAGATGTAATGAAAGTCTCTAGATGTAATGAAAATCAAGGTTGTGGTAGATACATCATCTAATAAAACTGATCATACTGAACTGACTCTTTTGTGTTATAAGAGAAAACCTTTTTTTTTACAAATCAGTATTAGTCCCAGGTTCTAATTTTATATGATGCTTCTACCTTTAATCAGTTGGATTTGCAGAAGGAGGTCAGTAGGGAGGAATAACAGGGAAAGTTTATTCAACTCAGACTAGTATAATTTTTATGTTCCTTGGATGATTGGAGCCTAGTCCTTTCCAGGAATGAGATATCCTTTTAGGTTTTGTGTAAGGAAAATCCTGCTATCAATTAGAACTACCCCAAAGTGGAATAGAGTGCCTTGGGTGATAATGGACTTCCCCCTTCTGAAGATCCGTGAGCAAAAGCTGGATGATCATTGTAAGCTAAGTGTGTTGCAAAAGGCATTTTTTTCCTAGGGATGGTCTAGAATCAATAGCCACCAAGTTCTGTTCCTATCCAACTCGAAGTTTTTGTGAGCTCTAAAGCTATGCCTCAGTAATTTTGGTATTTTTATTAGTGTCAGGGGGCATTATGACTCCATATTACTGTATTCTGAGCACACTCTTTCTATCTTTCTATGGATACTGTGTGTATTTGTGGGAAAGTGCACCTTCCCAACCCTGTTTATAGACATAATGTTTTGTAGCTACTTTTCTATTTAACTGTAGTTAATGCCTTCCCTTTGAGCTAATTGCATCTGTTGGATGGCTGGTAATGGAAAGTATTCTGGAGAGAAGATGGGGAAACAAATAATCTTTAATGTTAAAAGTAGCAATTTATAAGGTACCTCATAAAGCCACCCTCTAACCATTTGCTCTGGGGTGTGAGCACAAGTTTGGGGAGCATCCTAGAATGAATGTTATACTTAGGATCAAAGATTTAGAGCTATGAGGGGCAGCTGGGTAGCTCAGTGGATGGAGAGTCAGGCTTAGAGATAGGAGGTCCTAGTTTATCTGACCTCAAACACTTCCCAGCTGTGTGACCCTGGGCAATTCACTTGACCCCCATTGCCCACCCTTACCACTCTTCCACCTAGGAGTCAATACACAGAAGTTAAGGGTTTAAAAAATTAAAAATAAATTTGAAAAAAGATTTAGAGCTGGAAGAGACCTTGAAGTTCTCTTTAGCAAGTGAGGAAATTGAGGCCCAGAGAGATTTGTCCTACCCCAAATAATAATTGGTAGTGCTAGGATTCAAACCAGTTCTTATTCTAAATGGAGTGTTTATTCCATTGCACCATATTATTCCTGATCACCAAGCACATAGGGCTTTGAGGTTTAATCATTTTTTAGTTATATCTGATTCTTCATGACTCAATTTAGGGTTTTCTTGTTAAGGATATGAGAGTGGTTTGCCATTTCCTCGTCCAGCTAATTTTACAGATAAGAAAACTGAGGCAAACAGGGGGAAGTGACTTGGCCAGGCTCACACAGCTGGTAAGTGTCTGAGACCAGATGTGAACTCAGGTCTTCTTGACTCCATGTCCAAGAATCTGTCCATTGAATCTAGTTGCCCTAGGGGCTACTAATCATTAGCCAGCTCTGTTTGAGTGCAAATTCTCTCTCCTGGGAGTTTGGCATCTTGCATGTTGCCTTTCATCAGATTCTTGGGAAATGTGATTTTCAGTGGACCATAAGCCTGTTGAGGACACTGACTGTTTTGGGCTTTGTCTCTGTACTCTCAGCTCTCACCACATTGGCCTTGCACATAATGGGCCATTAATATGTTTATTTGAGGGGGTCGAGTTGGTTATTGGTACAGATGTGACATCAGCAGAATTCATTTTGCTCATCACCCAGGCTAGAAGTGTTTATTCTTGTGGCCAAGAGGCTAGTTTGTCCCTGTTTCCCTGTTTTTCATGTCTGGTGATGGTGGGTGGATGGTGGACCATGACGTTATTTCTATTCTATTGGGAAAGCAAGTCAGGACACCATCACACTCTTATTGTCTTCTCTTTAGTCACCACTGATCCACCAATTACTACCCTAGAGGCAAAGGGGGCCGCCCTCAGTCTGCCTCTTCTCACCCACGGTTCCCTCGCATAGCCCCCATTTGTATTTCATGCCTCTTGAACAAATGAAATGTATTTTTTCCCACAAAGGTCCTCACCAATCAGGGATAATGAGACTGACCAGTAATGTAATCCCCACTGAAGACCAAGCTCTTTTCATGCCCTTCCAACCAATGGAAATCACCACCAGCCCCCTCCCCTGGGTGTTTTGCAGCCCTCTGCTTCTGTGAATGAGACAGTATCCATGGGAAATGATGGTCGAGTCACACACACTGTTATTTATTCATCCGGCGGCAATTTGGAGGCTGTTGCTTACAATTAGCTGCTTGATCTTAATCACTATTGTCCTTGGCCCCTGGAACACTATGTCTTTTGGAGACCACTTTTCCGGTATTCGGATGGCCTACTTAATTAGACAATTGGGGCTGTCTGGGCTTAGGCTACTGGGAAGCTGAGGAAAATCTGAAAATTCATTGCCATTTTGCCTCCTGTCTGAAATCTGAAATTGACCCAGCATATCCCCATTTACCCTTGATCCCAAAGTGACTGAAAAGTAGCTCAGTGGTCCCAGGTACCTCCATAGCAACTTGCCTAACAAACAGAGTATTCCCCCAGCAAATCATGTCTAGACTTCCCCTAATCTCTTTTGGCTCCTCATTTTTATAGTCTTTACTGAAACTGGCCCATGAAAGATGAAACAATCTCCCACCTCTGCACCTTTGCACTGGCTATTTCCCATCCCTTCCTCACCTCATCTTCTTGGTCTTCCTTGGTATTCAAAGATCAGTTCAGGTAGGACCTCCTACTGGAAGCCTTTCCTGATACCCCTAGAAATTAGTGAAGTCTCTCCTCCTAACCCAAAATGATGCTTTCATTTAGTGTATATATATATATGCATATATGTGTGTGTATAATTTGCATTTATTTATGTATTTAGTCATCACTGATCCACCAATTACTATCCCAAAGGTGAGGGAACTGCCCTTAGCCTGTCTCTCCTCATCCACAATTCTCTAGCATAGTCCCCATTTGTATTGTATGCCTCTCCTCTTTTCTCCCCAGAATAAAGTAAGTTCTTTGGAATAGAGGAAATTTTTGTTTAATTTTCTTTGTATCCCCAACACCTGGAGTCATGGCTTAAACATAATGTAAAGTAGTAAAATCAATACCAATTAAACATATTTAATTTATTAAATATATGTATTTACACATTATTATTAAATATATATGTATTTTCATATATGTTAAATCTTTACCTCTTGCCTTAGAATCAATATTGTCTGTTGGTTCCAAGGCAGAAGAGCAGTAAGGACTAGGCAATGGGGGTTAAGTGATTTGCCCAGGGTCACACAGCTAGGAAGTGTCTGAGTCAGGGATCTCTAGTCTTTAGGCCTGGCTCTCAATCCACTGGGCCATTTGGCTACCCCCAGTACTATTAAATATTAATATTATTTATTAATTAATTTATATTATTTGGCTACCCCCAGTACTATTAAATATATAATATTAGTAAACAACAATAACAGCTAACATTTATAAAGCATTTACTATTTGCTAGACATTGTGCTAAGCACTCTGCAATTATTATCTAATTTTGAGCCTCAGAACAACCCTGGAAAGTAGAGGCTATTATTATTGCCATTTTAGATGAGGAAACTGAGATGGGCAAAGGTTGAGAGACTTGGCCAGGATCATACAGCTAGCAAGTGTCTCAGATCTTATTTGACACCAGACCTTTCTGATTTCTATTTAACAAAGGTTTGTTGCAATATTTATTAAAGGAAAAAATAATCATCCTCAGTGTATTCTTATATTTGTATTTGAAATGTCATAGACTGTGTAAACCTCCTTAGGATCCTGGATATAAAGCTAGAAGGAATCCTTGAGATTCTGTCGTCCGACCTCCTCGTTTTCTAGACGAAGACTTCTGTGTTGAAGCCTTTCCAAATCCCCTCAGCTGCTAATTTCTCCGCACTCAAACTACTGTGCATTTAATGATGGCACTTCTTCTCTTTCTATTTGATGCTGCCTATACTTACATGTGCCCTTGTTTTCTTTCCCATTAGAATGCCAACTCCTTGGCATCAGGATTGTTTCCTTAAATGACTTTGAATCCTCAATACCTCACATGGTACAACAGGATGCATGATAGGAAATTCATCAATGCTTATTGATTGAGTAATGAAAATATTGAGGCTCAGAGAGGTCACAGCCCATTTCCAATTACTCAATATATGCATGCAATAGCAGGACTTTGATTCGAATCAGCCTTCTGACTCCAATCCAGGGCAGTGTGCTACATTCCTATTAGACAACCAGCTGTATCCACGAAACGCAGAAAGTTGCAGGGGTTGACAATGGAGACGAATACGCTAGACCTCTAGAGCAGTGCAAGGATGTAAAGCAAATCCCAAGGCCTGAGGGGATGAGGGTTTCCTTTGGGGTATGTTTCTAACCTAAGTCAGGACAGAGAAAGAACTTGATTTCCTTCATGGAGTCACCAGCAGAAAGGAAAAATAACATTGAATGACTCAATCTGCCAGTATTAACATTTAATTAATTAATTATGTCCACACAGGATCCATTAATTAATTTTAATTAATCAATTAGGATTATCCACACAGAGAATTGCAAAAGGAAGCCTCCATCTGCCAATGCAGTGAGAGCTCAGAAGAGGTGGCCTTGCAGGGAGAGTTATTGGAAGGCATATTAGTCCTTGCCAGTTGCTCCCCCTCACATCCCCTTTTCTTTACCAGTCTTCTTCTGTTTCCCTCGTTCTCAATGGGAAGAGATAAGGTAATCCCTGAGTTTAGGAGGCTCAAGGCCATCCATCAGGATTGAGATGGGCTATCTGCCTCCTCCTCCCACAGGCAATAACATGATATCTACCTCCTGCCAATACGTCCTGGCTTGCTGATCTCATTTATCAAAGACAAGTGGAGGAAACTTATGTAAGCACCAGGCAGAAGGAAGTCTTCAGGGGGCAGCTGGGTAGCTCAGTGGATGGAGAGCCAGGCCTAGAGACAGGAGGTCCTAGGTTCAAATCTGACCTCAGACACTTCCCAATTGTGTGACCCTGGGCAAGTCACTTGACCCCCACTGCCTAGCCCTTACCACTCTTCTGCTTTGGAGCCAATACACTGTATTGACTCCAAGATGGAAGGTAAAGGTTTAAAAAAAAAGAAGGAAATCTTCAGGAACCTAAGGGCCAGTTTGATACTTTTATTACTGATGGACCACATGTTCTTTTTCACTTTGGAAAAATACATAGGATACAACTACATTCTGGGGCAAATATTTCATGACTATCTCTTTTCATCTTATTACTGGGAAAAAAATTATCCACATTCCACAGGTCACTTGTCTGATAAAGTATCTTTACCCATTTAACTCAGTTTGAATGATATCTCCAACACTTTTTAACTGTGTGACCTTGGGTACATCCAAACCTCTCTGTGTCTCAATTCTCTCATCTGTAAAATAAGAGTTTTAGGAAAGATGCCACTAAAGCCTCTTCCAATCTTCCGTCTATGATCATAGGAATATCAGCTAGCACACATATTGCCTGGATGTCTAGACATAGCTTTTTTCTATGTGTCCTGGCATTGCTGGCAACAATTGGCCATTTTTCCATTTTGCTCTCCCTACTAGGAGAGGCTATGCTGACTCAGGCAAAATATGAGTCAAATGGGTAAATGTTTGGTTTAAAAAAATCCTTAATGGTTCATCATTACTGTGTGAAGAATGTCTTTCACCTGATATTCAAAGCCCTCCAAGAATTGCCAACAACCTACTCTTCCAATTTTCCCCCCAAGTACTTTCCTTCCTGCTTGGTCAAGCTGCATTACTATGGTTCCCCTAAATCAACTGAACAATTCAGGTAGCATTTACTCAGCACCTGCTATATGTATATGAGAATATGAAGACATAAATTAAATGGTCCCTGACCTCCATAAACTTCTAGTATATTGATGTGGAGAGGGGAGGAATAATATAAATATAAAATCCCTAAATACAAAGTAACTTTGGGTTGGAGTATTAGAAAGAGCACTAACCATTAGGATGATTTAAAAAGACTTAATGAAGGTAATATTTAAGTTGAGTTTGGAAGCAAGTAGGGTAGTGAGAATGGACTTTTTAGAGACCTAATACCCAGACTGCACCCTCACGCCACATGTGAGCCTCCCTCTTTCTCCAGACAGGGGAGGGAGGAAGCGCTCCCACTGGGCTGCTGAGCAGAGGGGCCAGTGATGTGAAAAATGTCCTCAAGTGTGGTGGAGAGGGGGAAGGAAGCAGCCCCCTCTGGCATATGTGTTATAGGTTTGCCAACACAGACCTAGGGATTCTAAGAGGCTAAAGAAAAAAGAAAAAAAATTACAGGGATGAGGGAAAGGCTAGGCAAAGTCATGGAAATGAGAAGAGAATATCATTTAAAAGAAACAGCAAGTCTGATGAAAATGTAGCTTCTGTGAAAGAGAGCAGTGTGAAATACAACTGGAAAAAAATGGGATAAAGTCAAATCTTCTCCCTTGAATTCCTTTTCTATCAATTTGGTAGAAGGAACTGGGCATGCAGAGTGTAGAGGAAAAGAGATTTGGGGGAAGGGAGAAGATGATAACTATCTCTAAGTGCTCAAAGAATTGTCATGAGAAGGAGGATTACCCTTATTTTTTAAACCCTTACCTTCCATCTTAGAATCAATATTGTGTATTGGTTCCAAGGCAGAAGAGCTATTAGGGCTAGGAAATTACCCAGGGTCACACAGCTAGGAAATGTCGGAGGCCAGATTTGAACCTAGGACCTCCCATCTGTAGGCCTGGCTCTTAATCCACTGAGCCATGCAGCTACCCCTTGATTACCCTTATTTTGTTCAGCCCCAGAGATTAGAACTAGAAGCAAGTGATGGAAGTTGCCAAAAGGCATGTTTTAACTTGATGTCAGAAAGGACTTCCAGATACTTAGAGATGTCCAAGGTGGAAAAAAAGGTGATGAGATTCCCAGTCTTTGGAAGTCCTTCAGCAAAGGCTGGGTAACTATTTATTGATATAATATAGTTGAAGTTCATTTTGTTAAGGGATTAGACTAGATGGCATCTAAACTTTCTTCCAACTTCGATTCTATAATTTCTACTCATCATTCAAGACATAGTTCAAATGCCATTTACTCCACAAGGCCTTCTCCTGTTTTCACATTAGAAAAAGTCTCTCTGGATATCTATCAATTGGGGAATGGTTGAACAAATTGTGGTATCTGTTGGTGATGGAATACTATTGTGCTCAAAGGAATAATGAACTGGAGGAATCCCATGTGAACTGCAACGACCTCCAGGAACTGATGCAGAGTGAAAGGAGCAGAGCCAGGAGAACATTATACACAGAGACTGATACACTGTGGTACAATCTAATGTAATGGACTTCTGTACTAGCAGCAATGCAATGACCCAGGACAATTCTGAGAGACTTATGAGAAAGAACACTATCCACATGAGAGAAAGAACTTTGGAAATGGAAATGCATTAGAAAAATGTGTAATAGGGATATGATTGAGGTTTTGATTTTAAAGAATCATGCTACTGCAGATATGAATAATACGGAAATAGGTTTTGAACAATGATACATGGATAACCCAGCAGAACTGCTTGTTGGATTCTGGAGGGTGAGGAAAGAGAGGGGAGGATCATGAATCATGTAACCATGAAAAAATATTCTAAAGAAAAAAAATAAAGAAAAAGTCCCTCCTCCACAGTATCAACAACACTATATTCTATGCTGTGCTTTCACTTTTAATTTTGATTTATAATCTTTTATGTGCATGTATTTTATCCTCTGTCATACCATAAGCTTCCTGAGGACAGTGAGTAGGCAGTGTGGAACATACAAACATGGAATCTACTGGGATACTTGATCCTCTTTAATTATCCTAACATTTTTTATTAGAAGCACCCCATCCCTGGACAAAGTCTTGCCATTCCTGTGTTTTAAGCTATAGTCATGAAACCCAAATCCAATTCTCAGATGCCATTTTCTTGAGCTAACTATTTATTTCATAAGTCTGAACGGGATTGTGCCTCCTTTTGGATATCTTGGCTTTGCTAGTTTATTATTTGTATGCACATGGCTAAACATTTCTCAGCTTTTGCTCTCTGTTTCCTCATCTGTAAAAGAGGGTCATTTTACTAAATTACATGTAAGGTCCCTTTCTAACTCCATAATCTATGGGTCTATCTTCTGAGAAAAGTCTACCTCAAGTTTGGTCCTATGTTAGGTTTGCTGCTTCTCAGTAGACTGGCTCCTGTATACCTCTCATCCTAGTCACAGAATCAATTCTGACCCTGGACCTTTCTACTATTCTACTCCTCCTCCCCAAAGACTATCTATAAAGCACTGAATCCTTGAACAACTAGTTAAATGAGCAACAAGAGCATGACAGACATTCCCCATACATTAAATGGATGAACTCTGATACTCAGTAAAAGAAACAAAGCAACTCATTAACACAGGGGGCACAGTATTCAAATCTGGCATCATGATGGCCCTACGTGTATACCCAGATCCAGTTCCTCCTCTGATCTTTTCATTTGTCACTCTAACAGTCCCGCTTTTCAGGCTTTCCCAGACCACAAAAGTTTGCTTAATCTTCATGCCAGATGCATCCATCCTTTCCCTGGTCCACCAATTCTATGACGACAATTACACTGGCAATGCCTACTTGCCCTTTAAGCCGTACCTCCTGGATCCCTCTCTCTATCTGTATGCAGGACATTCTTTTAATCAAGGGATGCTTGGTAGTACCTGATTCAATGCCCAGCAGTGGGTCAGAGATGCCAGTTGGCTGAGGGGACATAGAAGGTCTCCTAATTGAGCCCTGGTGGCCTGAATTAAGCCCCTAAGTCCCTGGGAAAGTCATTGTACATCATCTAATTTGTAAAAAACCTGTGTTGTAGCTCTAACCTCTTGTCCACAGATCCACTCCCTTTCTTCCTGACAAATTACCAGAATCAAGGACAAGGATCTGTCTGTGGTCCACTTGCAGCTCTGATGTGGGGAAGCCACTGAACAATGATGCCAAAGAAAAAAGATCACTCACCTGAGAGATCTTAGGACAGTTTGCATTAATCACAAATAGTCAGTGGCATATTACTCATCTCCCTGTGAGTCTAGAAGACATTGCCCTGTTCTTCCCAGGGGCCCTAATACATCATCATTGTATCAACACTATTGCTTCAGAGAAAACCCCAAAGTTCTTAATGATCTCTGCTGATGCATAATCCTGGCTCCCACTTAAAAGCAAAAGCTTAAATTGCACTGAGTTCTGAACACTCTTTTCTTTCCCACTTTGGGGCGAGTCCACCGGGAAACCTTTAGATGCTCTGGGAACCAAATCAGTCCAGAGCCGCCATTTTGCCTTAATTGGTGGAAGTCCCTTGGATTTGTAAAAAGCGACATCAGAGACTGAAGTGGAAGCATTGTGCCCCCAGATTTAGTCCTGGTGAATTGGCCTTCATTGGGATGCAGAACAAAACTCACGGTGCCATCAACTGGGCCAGGCAAACAAAGGAAACATGGAAACTGGAGCAGAGAAATGCGTCCTTTTCACCCCAAACTTTCAAAACAAGATTCTGACCATTTACTTAGAGAGCTCCATTTTTGGTTGTTTTTGTCCCATACAAAGGAAACAGGAAACTAAACTTCAGAGGAGAAAGGGCCCCTATTCCCTTACATGGTGGACCAGGGTGGCTAGTGCTTGGGGAGGGGAAAAAGGGGGGTTGCTTGAGGAGAGAGAGCTGGGAAGGTCCAGCTCTGTGCTCCAGTGTGACCCCACTCTAGCTGCACTTAGAGCACCCTTGAGAAACAGGGGATGGTTTTTGTCATGAGGAAACTACTAACAATAAGAGAAATCAGAGATAGTACCAAATTCTGGGATTCCAAAATGATTTACCCATAATGCTTCCAACATCCAGTACTGAAATAATTATTAGACTATCTTCAACTTTCTTTTATGTGGATTCAAAGACTACATTCTTTTTTTTAGCCCTTACTTTCAATCTTAGAATCAATATTGTATATTGATTCCAAGGCAGAAGAGTGGTAAGGACTAGGCAATGGAGGTTAAATGACTTTTTCAAGGTCACACAGCTAGGAAGTATCTAAGGTAACATTCGAACCCAGGACATCCCATCTCTAGGCATGGCTCTCAATCCACTGAGCCTAGCTGATCCCCCAAAAAGCTATATTCTTCAAAAAAGAATGCTCTCATTAGACCAGGAGAGATCCTTTTGAAAAGACCCATTTTGTAGGAAACCAAGCATGAATGTTAATTTCCAAAATGGTGAACTCTTTCCAAACAGCATTACATTGACTCCTAGCAAGAACTTCTCTGAAGAGAAATAAATGATTGAAAAAGGGGAGGAAAGAATAGCTAAGTCACTTGGATACTTACCAATCATAACTTAACACTTTTGAAATTTGAAAACAAGTCACCATTTTTGGGAAGTAGATAAAAAGACAAGGCAGTTTTTTCTTGTTGTTGTTTTTTGTTTTTTTACTGTATATGTGCTTAGCTGGGTGAGCAAATATGTGAATTTTGACTTAAAGCATCATGTCTAGTAAACTGTATATTGGATAGGAACCCAGAACCCTTAATTCAATTCTGGGTTTTGCCAATGAGTCACCATGTCTCCTTGGTTTCTCTGCGTCTCCATTTCTTTACCTGTGAAATGGAAATTCACTTATAGATGTTTACAGAATCATGACATTTTTGTTTGGAGTCGAAATGGATCTCAGCCTCAAGCCAGGACAACATATACTAAAAGAAATCCTTATTATAACAAAGTTGATGAATGGTCATCCAGCCTCTACTTAAAAATTTTTAATGGAGGGGATCCTACCCCCTTTCACTTCTGACAAGTAACTTTTCTCCAAGCATTAAAAGATTCCCCAAGCTGAATAGGAAAAGAACACGGACAAGGATTCTTCAGAAACAATCTTTTTTATCACCTCTTGAACAAATGATATTCCAATTGTCTGCAAATCAATAGCAATATCTAGTGTAATGTGATATAATAAAATAATATGGATATAGATTTTTATGGCTTGATCCCATTTGATTCTTCACAACTACCTGGTAAAGTACTATTCTTAGTTCCATCGTAAAGATGTTATTTAAGGTTTTTAACCATTGATGTTTTCTCCTTGAGTTTTCTAGAAGTGACCTAGAAAAAACACCAAATCTTCTAGAAAAGGAACCTCGTCTGAATATTCTAGACCCCAAATCAATCTCTGGCTGGCTGGTATTTGCTGATATCAGTTGTCTCAACTTTGTATTTATTTACTTGTGTTTGTAGAATCATAGATTATAGCTAAAGAACATTGGAGAGCACCTGTTCTAACCTTCTCATTTTGCAGATGAAGAAACCTGGGACCCAAATAAGAGAAATAATTTATCAAAGGTTTCGTGGGTAGTATGAGATAGAAGCAGGATTCTAGCCCAGGTTCTCTGACACTTTGATCACAAAGCACACTCTCTCCACTGGACATATTGCATCCTCCTAACAGAAGGTAAGTTCTCTGAGGTTTTATTCATTGTTATCCCCAGTGCCTAGTATATTGCCCCAAAACCCCTAACCTTCTGTTTTAGAATCGATACTAGATAATCGATCAGTTCCAAAGCAGAAGAATGGTAAGTTCTAGGCAGCTGGAGTTAAGTGACTTGCCCAAGGTCACATAGCTGGGAAATGTCTGAGGCCAGATTTGAACCTAGGACCTCCCTTTTCCATGCCTGGATCTCAATCCAGTGAGCTACCTAGTTGCCACTAATATGGTACTTTGCACAGAAGAATAGGGATAAGATATGTGACTTCACTGGCATTGAGAACTCCCAGGGAAGGAAATTCTCTCTATCCATACAGTTCAATATCTCCCTGTGAAATATATAGTCTTAGAGTTTCCTAGATCTCAGAAGTTTTTTAGCCGTAGTCACACAACCAATATGGGTCAGAGGCAGGAGTTCTTGACTGAGGCCAGCTATCTGTTCATTGGATGATGCTCTCTGCTTTGCACATGGCAGGCCTTTAATAAATGTTTTTCTAAGGTAGGAAAGAAGCATTTATTCTGTATCTACTGCATGTCAGCCACTTTACAAGTATCATCCCATTTGATTGTGACAGCCCTGGGTGGCAAGTGCTTTTATTATCCTCATTTTCAGTTGAGTTAACTGAGGTAGACAGATGTTAACTGATTTCCCAAGGTTTTCTTTTCTATCTATTGATTTTAAATGTTCTTATTGAGATATTATGTTTGTGCTTTTATAATATTTTGCTCATTAAGGTGGAAAGAATTGAATTCTCTTCCATTTCCTATGCAATGGAACTTTCCAAGTGATTTGAGGGCAGTAAAAACTAGGTACCTGTCTTGTATCACATACTTGGTTGAACAGGTTAACCCACAGCCAGGATGTCTGAATCTTCTCCTGTCAAATTATGAGTAAATGACATATTCACAATTTTGGACCAACTTCTCCAAAGGCATTTTGGCTCATCAGATGAGACCCAGAACCTACTTTCAGTCCAGCATTTGATTCAATAAACCTTTGTTAGAGGGGCAGCTCGGGTAGCTCAGTGGAGTGAGAGTCAGGCCTAGAGACAGGAGGTCCTAGGTTCAAATCCGGCCTCAGACACTTCCCAGCTGTGTGCCCCTGGGCAAGTCACTTGACCCCCATTGCCCACCCTTACCACTCTTCCACCTATGAGACAATACACCGAAGAACAAGGGTTTAAAAAAAAAACCTTTGTTAGATACTCAATATGTGCAGGCAGTGTGTTCAATACTAGGGAAACAAAGGCAAAAATAAATGCCAGATCAAAAAGCTTGTGGATAGTCCTAAAAGCAATGGTGAGCTACTGATGATTTTAGATGTGGGGGGGGGTGAAGGTGGAGGGGGCACAGGAGCAGTGACATGGTCAGTTCTGGGTTTTCAAAATGTCAATTTGGTGATTATGTGAAAGAGAGATCATAGAACAGAGAGACTGGAAGCAGGGAGACCTGGGAGGAATCTCTTGCAAGATTAGCCCCCAGGAGCATTGGGATTTCATGTCCCACCTCTGTTTACAATACTTATGGGCTTTTGGGTAAATCATTTGACCTCACCTTTCCACTTCCATTTTCTCATCTGTAAAATGGGAGAGTAGGAATCTATGACCTATGAGTTCCATTCTACCTCTAGATGTCTGGTCTTATTTCATTTGTGAAGCATTCACTTGACTAAGATCAGTAAATCAAAACATTTATTAAGCCTAGACTATAAACTTCAGCACTGGGGATACAAGGAAATGGTGAGGAAAGGGCAGCTAGGTGGCTCTGTGGATAGAGAGCAAAGGCTGGAGTCAGGAGGACATGGGTTCAAATCTGACCTCAGATACTTCCTTGCTGTAAGACCCTGGGCAAGTCACTTAACCTTCATCTACCCAGCCCTTGTTATTCTTCTGTCTTAGAATCAATACTAAGATGGAAGGTAAGAGTTTTAAAAAAAAGAAAAAAAAGAACCAGGAGGAAATCCCTGCTCTCACAGTCTAATGACAAAATGGGAAAAGTATTGAACCTAAGAAAATGTCTAGGGTTTATATCTCAGTCTTATTATTTGCTGTCTGAATGTCTTTGGAAAAATCCTTTCACTTCTAGCATTTATATGTAACATTAAGGTTTACAAAGTACTCAACACATATCACCTCATTAGATACTTATAACAACTCTAGGAGATAGACATGATTCTCATCTTCAGAGTCACATTGAGTGTCTTTGAGGAAGGATTTAAACTCAGATCTTCCTGACTCCAAGTGCAGCAACACTTTGCATTGCATCACTTTTAAAAGTCGTAATATGAGTGAAGAATGAAATGTATGTGGAAATCATATTATTCCCCTATTTGTCTCTTAAATCCAGACATGAAAGAAAATATATGCAGATGTTAGAAATAAAGTTCAGGATCTACATATATGAGGCTTCTAAAAACATTTTATGTATAAAGTCCCAGAACAAATTTAAAATAGACACTTTGCTTTTTTGTACTGAAGAGACATATGCCACACATTTGTTTCTGCCCCCAAAGCCTTATAAATACATGAGCTGCTTATTTAAGCATCTAAGATAAATAGGTTCCTATTTAGCCCCTCTTCCCTCTCATCAGCCAAGTCAGCTAAGAGCATCGCAATTTAAACTGTCATCAATAACATCAACTGTTGGACAAGATAGATACAATATTTGAAATATGTTCATGGGTTTAAAGAACAAAAGGGGAAGAGCTCTAAAAATGCTCTAGGCCAGTGATGGTGAAACTTTTAGAGACTTAATGCCCAAACTGCATCCTTACACCGCATGTGATCCACCCCCTTGCCCCAGACAGAGGAGGGAGGAAGCACTCCCATTGGGCTGCTAGGCAGAAGGGCAGATGAAGTGAAAAATTTCCTCAGGCATGGTGGAGAGGGGAAGAGGAGCAGCCCCTTCTAGCATATGTGCCATAGGTTCGCCAACACAGCTCTAGGCCAACCACCTCATTTTATACTAAATAGTTGCTTAGAAGGGTTTTTATTTGCTGAACAGTATGAAATATTGTCAGATTAGGGATCTGGGATGAGTTTGCTGAAGACTTTGATAGATGGTTTTAATGGTAGTCCAGGGCTAACTAGTTGGAAGTAATTCTTTTTCTAGGCTCTATCCATGGTACCTGTTTAATTAGAACTTCCAAGTCTTTTACAGTGGAAGGAACTATCTCAAGTCTCAAACAAATGTCCTATACAGTGGTCATCCCTTTATTTAAAGTAATTAAGATCTCACTCTTCTCCAAAAAGTAGCAAGTTTTACTGTTGGATGACAGCTTAAATAATAGGGAAGTTTCCCCTTATATCAAGGCTAAATCTGCCTCTTGGAAACATTCACCCATTTATTCCTTCTCTCTAGGATCAAAAAGACCAAGCCTAAATGCTTTTCTATGTGACACCCTATCAGATATGTGAAGACAGCTTTCCTATCTCCCCTAAATCTTCTCTTCTCTAAAACAAAACTCCCTGGTTCCTTCAACCCAATCCTCATATTGGAGGATCTCAAGTCCCTTCACCATTCTCATCACATTCTTCTAAATCAGGGATTTTTAAACTGGGGACTATGAATTTGTTTTTGAAATTTGTATAAATGGATTCCTATATAATCATATGTACTTTATTTTATGCATTTAAAAGCCTCATTCTGAGAAGTCCCCAGGCATCTCTAGACTGACAAAGATGTCCATTACATAAAAATGCCATGACTTCATATGTATAATGACTTATACATATGAATATTTAATTAAATTAATTTATGAATTAATATATATGACTATCTAATTAATTGAATTAAAACATTAATATTTCTTTCCTTCTCAGTGGGAGAGGGAGGGAATCTAAGGAAGAGAATTTCAAACAAAAAATAAATTAAAAACCCTTACCTTCCATTTTAGAAGCAATATTATGTATTGGTTCTAAGGCAGAAGAGAATTAAGGGCTAAGCAATGAAGGTTAAATGACTTGAACAGGGTCATACAGCTAGGGAGTGTCTGAGGCCAGATTTAACCTCATCTCTAGACCTGGCTCTCTATCCACTGAGTTACCTAGCTGCCCCCATTAAAAATATTTTAAAGAATCCTTGCCTTAGATAATCCCCAGATCATCACTGTCTCTCCTAAAATATGACTGACATATATATATATATATATATATATTTCAGACTGGATCTTTAATTTTATTGATGTAGGAAGATCCCAGTCAGGTATCCCTTCTCTAATGAAGACTTGAACCTGTTTGCAACTTGTAATATGAGGAAGTTTCCTGGAGGCACTGAGAAGTTAAGTTGCCCAAGGCCAGATAACCAGTATATGTCAAAGACAAGACTCAATATTCTTGACTCTGTGACCACTTCTCTATCCATTAAGCCAGCTGCCCCTCCTGCTGCTGATCCCATTCCTAAAGCGTCACTCTACTAATGCCATTGAGAGAAGCTTTGCATCTCTGTGCTGAATTAGCCATCTTCCCATTCAGAAGAGTAAAGGGGGAAAAAGACAAGTTGGGAAAATGTTTAGTCTCCAGATATAGAAAAGGGCAGTGAGAATTGACTGTGACCTGCAATCCAATGTTTTGCCAGAAAAGAAAAAAAAAAAAAGACTTTCCCAGTTTTCTGGACTGAGAATTAGAAACAGCAGGTGGCTTGGGAGGAGGGCATTTATCAGGGTGGAATTTTGCCCCTTTGTCTTAGCTCTTTGACTCTTGCAGAAAGGAGTTAACCATAAAACAGCAGCCATTCTCAGCGACTCGGGGTCAGCCAGAGAACTCTCTTGTTTCAATAGATGAGCCAGGCTATGAGTCAGGCAGCAGGTGCATGGGGAGGGCTGGAAGGTTGAGATGGAAGGATACTGGTGAGTTCTGCTTGATGCTTAGTCCCATGTCCCTGGCTCCTACTTCAACCCCCTATCCCTGGTCCTACTCACTATTATTATTTATTTTTAAAAAGCTTACCCTCCCTCTTAGGATCAATATTTATTATTGGTTCCAATGCAGAAGAATGGTAAGGGCTAGGCAATTGTGGTTAAGTGACTTGACCTGAGTCACATAGCTGGGAAGTGTCTAAGGTCATATTTGAACCCTGGACTTCCCATTGCCTGAACTGGCACTCTATCCACTGAGCCACCTTGCTGTCCCTCACTATTATTCTTTTTTAAAGAAATCCTTACCTTCCATCTTAGAATCAATACTATGTATTGGGTCCAAGGCAGAAGAGTGGTAAGGGTGGGCAATGGGGGTTAAGAGACCTGGCCAGGGTCACACAGCTGGGAAGCGTCTGAGGCCAGATTTGAACCTAGGACCTCCCATCTCTAGGCCTGGCTCTCCATCCACTGAGCCACCCAGCTGCCCCCCACCCCACTCCCTACTACTATTCTTTAAGTGTCTTTTTAACATATGGAATATAAATAAATGTACTGCTTCTCCCAAAGAAAGTGTGAGCTCACTGAAGATAAAATAAGGATTTGTTTTTTCTGCCCCCTGTACTAGGTACATGGTAAACTGTATTTAATCAATGCCAATTAATCTCTTAATTTAATCCACTCTGGTCTTGGACCGACCCATATTCAACAGCTACATTTTTAATTTAAAATAATAAATTTAGAGTCTAATATCTTTGAGGTCTGTCAATAGAGGGAGAAGGAATGTCAAAGGTCATCTAGTCCAGCTGCATGATTTTATACATGAGCAAATGGAGGCATAGACAGATTTGGTGATTTGCCCAAGTTCACACAGGTAGTCAGCATTAGAGTTGAAATTTGAACCCAGGTCCTCAGACTCCAAAATCAGCACTCTTTCCCCTGTACTGCTCACTATAAGCACTCCATCTGAAATGCTTCCAGACTCAACCATTTCAGCCTTGGATTCTCAGTTGTATTTTCCCCTTCAGGGGCAATTGATATGGGGTTAAGTGTCCTAATGGACCCACCAGAATGGTTTCACTTCAGACACCCTAGGGATCCAAATCCTCTCCAAAAGCCAATCTGCAGGTCATTGAATCATCTATTTAGAGCAAAAAGGAAACTTAAACATCATCTAGGTCAATGTCAGCATTTTACTGATGTGGAAATGGAGCCCAGAGAGGCTTTCCAAGGTTATTAAGAGGTAAAGCTGAGTTTTGAACCCAGATTTTCTCCAAATCCATCATTGTTTCTGGTATACCAGACTTTACGGTCTGCTCCTTTGATGGGCATATCCAGACTCCCAGAGATCAAACATTTATGGGCTTTTGGGTAAAAAAATACCTTGAGACCTGGGTCTAGGAACACCCTTTGGTCTCCCTTCACCACCCATGTGACATGTGATTCTGGAACCATACTCACGACTTTCACAGCGCTTCCCAGTGTAGCCCGCCAGGCAAGCACACTGATAAGATCCAGTTTTATCAAGGAGGCATGTGCCATCATGGAAACATGGAGATGAAGAACAGGCTGTAAGACAAAAGATAGGGTTAGTCAGTGTTCATACCTCGGTCAGGCATTTATGCCTGGAGTCTTGAGTCAAGTTTTGTAGCTGTCTAGTATGATCTTGAAAAATGTCTTAGAAGTACAGGATGACAAGACATTTCTGAAGGACTTATGAGAAAGAACGCTATCCACATCCAAAGGAAGAACTGTGGGAGGAGAGACGCAGAAGGCAAACATCTTCTTGATCACATGAGTTGACGGGGATATGATTGGGGATGTAGACTCTAAGTGACCACCCTAGTGCAAATATCAATAATATGGTACTAAGTCTTGATCAATGATACATGTAAAACCCATGTGTTGGCTATGAGATGGGGGTGGGAGGAGGAGAGGGAAAGAACATGCATCATGTAACCATGGGAAAATTTTCTTAATAAAGCAATAAAAATTTTTTAATGAAAAAAAAGTATAAGATGAGAGAGTGAGGAGGTATCATATTAAATCTGTTGGTTAATAAACATTTATTAAGCACCTTCTATGTGCAGGCACTCTGCTAAGTACTGGGAATTGAAATAAAGGCAAAAGATTATCTCTACTCTCAAGGAACTCATGTTCTAATGGGAGAGACAACATGGAAACAGCTATGTACAAATAAGATATCTATCTACCTATCACTCGGTTATATATCTATACATATATAGATAATATAAAACATAATCAATGAGAGAGAGAGATGGGAGGTATAGAGAGTGGGGGTCATATAGTTTTTTCTAGCTTTGGCTGAGTTCTAAATCAGTTAGGGTTTTGGAATCTTGAGAAAAAGACAGTTGATTAGGGTCTCCCGTGGAGGAAGGTTGTCTGATCAGCCGAGCTGCCTCCTTACCTAGCTATAGTATTGAAATTTAGCCTAGCTTTGATATATTTACTTAAGAAATTATTATTTTGGATAAACCCTTTATATCTTCCTTCCTTATATTATTTCCTACCTTCCCTCCCTTACCTTATATGTCTGTGGAGTTAATAAGGAGAGTGATTAGAGAGGAGTTAAAATCTGTGAAGGGTTAATTGTTATTTGACAATATTAGATATAGAGAAACTAGTCAGTCATCATTTATTTTGTAAGCTGAGTTTAAAGGCAGGTCCTTACTCAGACTCCATCTCTGCCTCCCTTCCCCCACCTGAGGTTCCTGAGACAACTGTTAGGGCTTTCCTTTGATCCACTTTCCTGACACATCAACCTTTAAAGATAATAAACCCTTTTGTTGTTTCAACAGACTTATTAGTATAATTGGTCAGTTAGTTATATAAGAGAGGGAAGAAGAGGGAAAGAGACAACATACTCTGGGCTCAGAGGGTAGCTGGGCATCCATCTTGAAGGAAGGTGTTACTTCAAAATAGGTCCCTTCCTGTGAAATTAACTAAAGCCTGTTTGTTAATTTCAGTCTAGTCTATTTCCCTCTGCCAGTGTTTGAGTCTAAGTCCCAGTCTGTAAACCTGCTGTGTTTGTCTGTTTATTTAATTTCTCCTCTCCCTGAAGATCTCTGTTTCCTTTCTGTGTTATACTCCTGACTTCAGCCCTATTATATGCTGAATCTCCTTAATCCCAGCCTACCTGTAACCTAGATTACTCACTTAGCAAGTCTCTGACAACCTCCTTTCAAATTCCCTTATACCCCACACCTTTCCTCAAATTATCCCCATAACAGAGGGGAGAAAGAGAGAGAGAGATGGGCAGTTAGCTGACACAGTGGATAGAAGACTGGACCTGGAGTCAAGAAGATGTGAGTTCAAATGTAGCCTCAGACATTTACTACCTCTATGACCTTTAGCAAGTCACTTAATCCTGTTTGGCTCAGTTTTCTCAGATATAAAATGACATAAAGAAGGAAATGGTAAGTCACTCAGTATCTTTGTCAAGAAAATTCCAAATGGAACCACAAAGAGTTAGACATGACCAAAATGACTATCCAATAAAAATACATGATAAAATGCCACCTACTTGCCCCCAGAGCCAGATATTCCTTAATTTAACCTCTTGCACTCCTGACAATTTTGGGGTCATTATATGGCCCCCAAATCCTCTTTCAAAAAAGGAGAATGCATAAAATCCCACTCTGCAAAAAAGTCCTCATGGATTTTTCAACCTTTTCATAAAATCCCAGAGCTTAAAAAGATGTCCTAAGAGGGTTATGGTGGTCCTTCATGTATACTTCTTCCACTTTCTAGTTTCCTTCAGCTCATAGGTTATTGCTTATAGGAAGCCTTTTTTTTATCCCTTTAATTTCTAGATCCTGCTCCATAGATTCCAAACTATTAAGTATGTACTTATCTGTTTATAAATTATCTCCCAAATTGCTATCCCCCAGGAGAATGTCAGCTCCTTAAGGACAAGGATAATAAAGAGGGAGCATATCTTTGTATCTGGATCCTTAATGTCCAGCATCATCCGTAGAAGATAGTAAGTCCTTAATAAATTCTCCAATGCCAAATCCTTTTTGTTCACTTGTTTGTTTCTTTTGCTGCAGCACTATGATTCAAATTTATTTCCTAATCAAAAAAGATTTAAAACATTTTATATGTTTATTTATAGCTTTGATTTCTTCATCTGAAAATTGCTTGTTCATATCCTTTGACCATTTGTCCATTGGATGACTAGTGTTAAAATTTTGACTTAGTTCTTCATATATTTGAGAACAGAGACCTTTATCATACAAATTTGCTATAAAATATTTCCCCAGTTCGTTGTTTCCCTTCTAATCTTGGTTACATTAGTTTTGTTTGTACTAAACCTTTTTAATTTAATATAGTTAAAATTATTCATATAATGTTCTCTATCTCTCGTTTGGTCATAAATTCTTCCCTTCTCCATAG
>NC_058135.1:259421991-259438455 GCF_016433145.1 Gracilinanus agilis
TGTCTTGGAGTTAATACTGTGTATTGGCTCCAAGGCAGAAGAATGGTAAGGGTAGGCAATGGGGGTCAAGTGACTTGCCCCGGGTCACACAGCTAGGAAGTGTCTGAGGCTGGATTTGAACCCAAGACCTCCCATCTCTGGGCCTGACTCTCAATCCACTAAGCCACCCAACTTCCCCCATCATGAGTCTTAAGAGGTAGTTGGAGAAGTCACTAGGAATGCAAAGAATAGTAGGCCAGGCCTTCCTAGGTATTCCCTAGGCTTGAGTTGTGCCATTAGCCTGGGAGGGGAGAGACCATCTATTACAGAACAAAAAATGGAGGTAAAGATTCTAGGAAAAATATAAACAGCCTTAGGAACCCAGAACACATGAATCAACCTGGGTCTGCTATGCTCAGTCCCTGAAAGAGGTGCAGCTAGGGGAAGATTGATTTGCTGTTGGCAAGGGCTGGCAATATCAAAGTCCTTAATGAAAATGGAATGCTGCTCTCTCAGTTACAGACACACACAGAGAAGTGGTTACCTATGTGTTGCAAGCATGGGCATTCTAGGTACTAAGTATTAGTCCCAAGGCAGAAGGGTGGTAAGGTCTAGGTAGTTGGGTTTAAGTGACTTACCCAGGGTCACACAGCTAGGAAGTGTCTGAGGTTGAATTTGAACCCAAGACATCCTGTCTCTGGGCCTTTCTCTCTACCCACTGAACCACCTAGCTCCCCTTCCTAGACCTTTTCTTTAGCTAACAGGAGCCAGTGTCTCCATGCCTTCAAGATCTTGAGCCTGGGACTGGGTTCTTATCCAATGAAAATATATCTATCTACATTCACCAGAGCCTAACATATGGCACATAGTAGGCACTTAAAATGTTTGGTGATGGCCTGACTTAGGCTTATTTAAGAATATATATTATATATATAACTTATATAAGAATATATAAGTTCTATATATTGGTATCATACTTCCATATGAATAGACAGCACAATGGAAGGATCATAGGATTTTAAGTCAAAAGACATGGGCTTCTCAAATCCTGGAGAAGCTGTGTCACAGGACCCCACTGGGTCTGTTCCCACAGCCTCTGAAGTCTGTGATATGTTGAGGCGCAGTCTTTAACATCTGCTCTTATTATCACCTAGCAAGCCCAACATCTGGGATTGTGGAGCAGCCCAGCCTCCTGTAGCCTGAGCTGGTTCCCTTCACCATACACAGCATCCCTCTCCATTCCCTGGGCTAAACCGCCATCCCTACACTAGCTCAATACAGTGAAGAGCTGAGCAGCCCCAGCCTGATGACTGGGTGAGTGAAGGGGGACCATAGGATCGAGACTTAGGGAGAGGGGAGGACACTAGATGGAAGCCAGCCAATCTGACTCCCCCTCATTTTGCAAATGAAGAAATAGAGGCTCAGAGAAGTAAGTGATATGACCAAGATCACAGTTAGTAAGTGACCAAGTCAAGGTTCAAGCACAGATCTTCTGACTCTAAAAAAGCCAGTTCCCCCTCAGAATGTGCTTTGATTAGCTTTCTGCTTATTTCAAGACATGGACCATCACCCTTCCTGGAGGGAACCCAGGAGATACATTTTTGCCCATATCTTGACATGGAGAATAGGTATTGGAAGAGTATATACAATTCTCTAGAAACATATCATCCTGCCCTAAGAGATTAGAGACCTTGTGACTATGCTACCAAGCCATGAGGAGTGGCAAGAGGGAAGGAGGGGGGGGGGGAGAGAGAGAGAGAGAGAGAGAGAGAGAGAGAGAGAGAGAGAGAGAGAGAGAGAGACAGATTCAGAGAGACAAAGAAAGACAGAAGCAGAGAGAAAGACAGAGACAGAGAAAGATGGAGGAAAAGACAGAAGAGAGACAGAGAGAGAGGGAGAGACAGGAGAGACAGAGACAGAGAGACAGAGTAGGAGTAGGAGGAGAGGGGGAGAGTGATAGGACAAGACACAGACAGACAGACAGACAGACAGACAGAGAGCAAGAGGGAGTGGGAATAGGAAGAGAGGGAGAGAGAAAAGGAATAACAGAAACAAATAGAGATGGGAACTATCATTCTCTATCAATCTGTATTCTTCTCCCCTTGTTGAGTGACAGGGAGCATGATGCTGAATGGGTATTGGTAAAGAATGATCTCTTCCAAGTGAGCCCTCATAGAACTGTGACACTGTGGAGAAGCTGGGTAGCTCAGTGGAATGAGAGCCAGGCCCAGAGATGGGAGGTCCTGAGTTCAAATCTGGCCTTAGACATTTCCTAGTTGTGTGTTCCTGGGCAAGTCACTTGACCCCCATTACCTGGCCCTTACCACTCTTCTGTCTTTAGTATTGGTTTCCATTAGTTTTGGTTCCAAGGCAGAAGGTAAGGGTTTATAAAAACAGAATTGTGACACTGGAAAGCATGACATACAGGCAAGTAGATGCAATGGTGGATACGACCCAGACCTAGAGTCAGGAGAGTGTAAGTTCAAACCTGACCTCAGATAATTAAACTGTATGATCCTGGGCAAGTCATTTAACCTTCGTCCAGCTCAGTTTCCTGTTGTGTACAATAGGGATCTGTAAAATAATAGCACCTAACTCTCAAAGTTATTATGAGGATAAAGTGAAACAATTTTGGTAAAGCACTTTGCAAATGTGAATGTGCTATGCAAATGATAGCTGTTCTCCTGATTACCATTATTGTTAGTGAATAGAGTATTGGACCTAAAAGTCAAGAAGACCCGAATTTAAATGTTGTCTCATATACCTACTAGCTGCATGACCTGAAGTAACTAATGTCATCTTTTCAAGCCTCAGTTTCCTCCTCTATCAAAAGGGTACAATAATAATACTTTGCTGGTCTATTGAGCTAGATGATGGATGAAAACTGGTTTGCAAACCTTAAATGTCAGCTATTGTGATAGTCAATATTATAATAATCATCATTTTTTAAAAACCCTTATCTTCCCTCTTGGAATCAGTACTATGTATTGCATCATAGTCTTTTTTTGGGGGGAACCCTTATCTTTCATCTTAAAATCAATACTATGTATTGGTTCCAAGGCAGAAGAGCGGTAAGGACTAGGCAATGGGGGTCAAGTGACTTGCCCAGGGTCACACAGCTGAGGGCAAATTTGAACCCAGGACCTCCAAATCTAGGCCTGACTTTCAATCCACTGAACCACCCAGCTGCCTCCTATAAACCTCATTAATAGTGGCTCCTTCCTTAATTTCTACTTCGTTTCCTTCCTTTGTCAATAAACCTTTCTTCTGTCTTATTATGAACTGCAGGATATATACTATGGCAGGTGGGAAGTTGGTCTCCATCGTTTTGGGGTTCCTGTACCTGCTGGTTCTCAGGTTTCTGGGCCAGGGGTTGGGACTGAGCTGAGTAAGTGAGAAAGTTCTCCCATGTGTCTGTTTTTTCAAGCAAAGGCTGCTAACTACTGAAGGCGGAGGACAGAGATCAAGGAGAGTGAAGCCACAGTCATAGAGAACGAAAGGAGGATTCCATCCATATTATCTTATTTAACTGTTAAGATCTTGGTTGGGACTGTCTTCCCCTTGGGGTGACCAGGCTTGAAGGCCACTGTTTCCTGCTCTGTGGCAACTAATTCCTTCACAAATTTGCCCTCGACTCCATACCTAAGCTGGATGATGAATCCGGGTTTGGCGTGGACGGTCCACTCACAGTGAGCATTCAGAGGATAACTTTCTAGTAGAATCTGTCCTTTGGGGGCCCGCAGAACTTGGCCACATCCTGGAAAGAGAAAGCAGAAACTGTATAAGGGAACAAGCCATAGGCAAGTAATTTGTAGGAGAGCAGATTAAAATGGGGGAGAGAAGTAGGGTCCTCATCATTCATATTTGTCTAATACTTTGTGGCTTAAAAAGCTCCTTCCTTGGGGACATCTGGGTGACTAAGTGGATTTAGAGCCAGGTCTAGAGACAGGAGGTCCTGGGTTCAAATATGACCTCACATACTTCCTAGCTATGTGACCCTGGGCAAGTCACTTAACCCCCACTGCCTAGCCTTTACCACTCTTCTGCCTTGGACCAATACATAGTATTGATTCTAAAACAGAAGGTAAGGCTAAAACAAAACAAAACAAAACAAAACTCCTCTCTTGCAATGTCACTGAGAAATAGGCAGTGCAAAAATTAAGAACCTTTTTGAACCTGTTTCCATGTCTAAAAGATGGGAGTGAATGACTTGTCCAAAGTCATAGACAGAGCTAGTAAATGGGATCCTATGATTCGAAGCTATAATCTTAAAATTTAATACAGTCCTCTTGTTTTACAGATAAGGGAACTAATTAAGGAGGGTAAGTAACTTGACCAAAGTCATCCAGCTACTAAGGGGAAGATTTAGATATATTTTTTCAACATACTTTTAAGTTTAATCTGCATTATTAACATTTTTCTCCATCACTTTTTTAAAGGACATCACTCCACGTCCTTACCTCCTGTCTTAGAATCAATACAAATATAGGTTCCAAGGCAGAAGAGCAGTGAGGGCTAGGCAGTTAGGGTTGAGTGGCTTGCCCAGGATGGCACAGCTAGGATGGATCTGAGGCCAGATTCAAACCCAGAACCTCCCCTCTCCAAACCTGGCTTTCTATCCACAGACCCACCTAGCCACCCTTCTCCATCACTTTCTCAAAACCAATCCATAGACAAAACAATAAATCAAACCCTGATTTATATTTACCAAATTGTGAGATGTAAATGCTAACGATGAAAATTTACCAATATGCTGGAATGGGTTCAAGATGGCCCCAGCATGCCCCGATTGAAGTTGTCCCAAGGATGCTTTCCAAGAACTACAGAAAATGAGCTTACCTCCTAGTAAAATTAGTTATTTTATCCAACTATGCAACAGTTCTCAGTACATTAAATATAAAAGACTAATAGCAAGATAGAGACTTATTGGAGAACTGTTTTCACTTGAAGCCCATTCAAAGAAGTGAAAGGAAGGAGAACTGATAATAGCTATTTCTATTTCTATAGTACTTGAAAGTCCTCAGAGCAGTTGGCCTTCATTATCCTAGAGTGGTTAGAGCACCAGATCTGGAATAATAAAGTAATAAAGACAATTTTACATCCTGCCTCAGATAGTTCCTAGCTTGATCAAATACTTCAAACTGTTTAGCTGCCAAAGCCTCAATTTATTGTCTGCAAAATGGGAATTAATAACTAGATCTAGAATAATAAAGACAATTTTACATCCTGCCTCAGATAGTTCCTAGCTTGATCAAATACTTCAAACTTTTTAACTGCCAAAGCTTCAACTTCTTTTCTGTAAAATAAAATGGGAATTAATAATACTTCCCTTGAGAGGTTGTCGTGAGCATCAGATGAGATCATGGAGATAAGCTACTTTGCAAATTTTAACGTTCTAGATGTCAGAGAACCTCTGTACTGTGGTAGAGTATATAGAGTGAGTCTGGAAGTCTGGGTTGAAGTCCCATCTGAAATATCCCTGAGCTTTGCACTGTGACTGGCACATAATAGACAGCAAACAAATGTTTGTTGATTGGCTAACAAACTCTTCATGGCTAGTCTGTAAAACGAGGGGGTTGGATCTGATAGGTCCCTTCCAGCTCAAAAGATTTATATGTTGCCTTAAAAAAGCATTTATAGGTTACCTTAAGGCTGACAAAACCCTTTCTATGTGCCATCTCCTTTGGTCTTCCCAAGAATGTTGGGGGAAGGTATGATTATCTCTTGTCTCATGATCTTTTTACAGAAGAGGAGAGCCAGAGAAATAGAATTCTTTGTCCAAAGCCCCACAAAGCTCATGCTAGACTAGAACCCAGATCCCCAAAGTGCTTCCTTGCTCAGGAATGGGATCGGGGTAGTGAGCTTCACTTGGGATTTTGTGAACCAGGCAATACCACCCCGTTCCTCCTCCGATACATGCCCAGAAGAAGCAAGATTTCCCATCCTGGGGGACAGGCTTGAGTGAACCTCCTTATTAAAACCAAAACTCATTTTCATTCCTCTCCCTGGACCAGTCGCATTCATCATTCCTCCCCTGACTGCTGTGAGGCTTGTGAAATGAGATGCCACATGCAGGACAAAGCAAGAAAAATGTTCCTTAGACACGTTTGGCCCCCTTAGAAGCTGGCAGCTCCACCAGAGCCCAAGTCTACAAACTCGAGCTCCCTCTACAAACCTACTAGAAATGGGGACAAGGGAAAAGGGAGTTGGACTTGGAGTCACAGGACCAAGGGTCAAATCCTGGTGCTTCCATTTCCCTCCCATGTAACTTTGGGGAGCCTACTTATCCCTGTGGGCCTCAGTTTCCTCACCTGTAAAATAGGGAGGTTGGGCTAGATGACTTTTGATGTACCCTTTCTGATTGATATTCAGTTTTTCTATGAGTTGTGGATATGTCCTTTTTTGGACCTTCAATATACAAGATTAAATCATCCAGAAACTTCTCTGGTCCCCCAAATTCAGGAATTGTAGAAGGAAGTCCCAGCTGTGCCTCCTTGACAGGGTTGTGCAAGCTTTGCTCAGGTCCAAGGCTACTTTGCAGATTTGGGGACCTCCAGAGTTTCACTATACTGGCCTCCCCCATGTCTAAGGAAATATTGGGGAGTGAATTTCATAGCATCACAGCTTCTGAGATGGAAGAAGTCATCGAGTCTCCTCCCCTCATTCTTTTTTCTTTTTAACTCTTATTTTCTGTCCTAATAACAATTCTAAGGGCAAGGGCTAGTCAAACAGAGTTAAGTGACTTGCTCACAGTCACACAGCTAGGAAGTGCCTGAGGCCAGATTTGAATCCCAGTCCTCCAGACTCCAGAAAAGGTGCTCTATCTACTGGACCACCTAGCTGCCCCCCTCCTTTCATTCTTATAAATTAGTCCCAGAGAACTAACATGACCCATCCACTAAATGATCGTTGTGTTGGTGCCTATTTTATCAAGCACTGTATGAGACGCTGGGGATACAAGGATGAAAAGGAAGCCATCCTGCCATCCTGTGCTTGGAAGGAAGCTTGGACTTCAATTGAGAAGAGGTGGAAAGGCAGAAATCCAGGCACGGGGAACAGACAGGGCAATGGCATGGGATGCTATGTGTGGTGAAAAGCACATATCCTAGTTTAATTGGATTATCCAGTATGTGAGGGAAACAGTCTGAAAAGATGCTGGAGATAGCTTAGGAAGGGTATGAAGAGCCCCACTGGTATATCTGCCTTACTCTAGAGACAAATAGAAGCAGCTCAGATTTGCAGTGGTTATAGCATTGGGCTTAGAATTGGGAAGACTCACTTCCGGAAGTTCAAGTCTGGCCTCAGACATTCACTAGCTGTATGACCCTGGACAAGTCACTTAGCCCTGTTTGCCTCAATTTCCTTATCTGTAAAATGAGCTGGAAAAGGAAACTCCAAATTGGGTCACAGTTAGATATAAACCAAAATGACTGAACAACAAGAGGAGACGATAGATTGTTACTAAATTTTCTTGTGCAGGAGAATGATATGCTCAGATCTATGCTTTAGAAATATTTAATCATGAAGAATGGATTGGAAAGGTAGAGAGAACTGAAGCAAGACCAATTAAGTGGTTATTGTGGAAGACCAAGCAAGAGAGGGTGAGGCAAAGATGTAGATAAAAGTTTGACATCAAGTCCAAAAGTGAATGGGTTGGTGGTTTCCCTTGTCCTGGGAATGTTTAAGAAGAGCCCAGGCAATTATCTATTAAATATGTCATCATAGGGATTGTTTGAAGTATGTGTTGAACTCACTGGTCACTGAGGTCCCTTCCAACTAAATTCTGTGATAGGGCAGAGGCCATGAAAATAGAAAGAAGGGAACAGATGATAGACACCATGGGAGTAGACACTCCAAGATGCGACAAGATCCAAGGTCTCTTGGCTATGGGAGGTGAAGAGGAGTAAGGAGTTGAAGATGACTCCAAGCTGGAGAACCTGGATACGTGGAAGCATGGGATGAGGTGGGGGCAGAGGGGCATTCAAACCTAAGCCCTCTGACTCTAAATCTGGAAGCTACACCTCACCACTGGCCATGCCCATGTCATTAAGATGCAGCCTTGATTCTGGAGCCTACCACAATCCTCCTTCCCACACTGAAGGGGAGGGAAAACCTGGCCCCAGCGTTTGTGGCAGCCTCCAAACAGTCTGAGACAAAGAAGCTACTTCTTGGAAATGTGCTGGATACAAGAGGGTATTGGATGGTATAGACCACGAGGTGTGTGGAGGGGGGCAGATTCACTCAGAAAAACTCCTTTTTATTTTTATTTTGGACAACGGGGCTTCTTTAGTTCTGTTTGTACCCTCCTCCCCTCCTCAAGGGACGGGAAAGGTCAGGAGTCTGGAGAGCCCTGAACATGGAGGGGGAGGGCATACTAACCACCTTTCTGTTGAGAGCCGAACAGTGAAAACAGCCTGTGTGTCCTTGCCAAGGAAGTACCAGTGGCCAACCAAGCAGGTGGTCCTGGGTCTGAAGGGAACTCTTGGATTAGTGCCTTGGAAGGACATGCTCAGATTTACTAATGATCTCTTGCTTTAGAAAGGGAGGAGGCTTGCTGGAGTGAGAAGGACAAGCTCCCCTTGCTCTTACATCCTGTGCACATCCTCTATTCCCAAGGAAGAGGGATAGCCCAACGTCTTCCCTCCCCCATACAAATTAAAAAGTGCTCATCCCAGCTCTCTTTCCAAGACAACTATAAGTGCTGGAAAGTTTCCCGACACAAGTTTACACCCACAGCAGTCAGCAAGATTTCAACTCTCTTCCTTTGGGTGGGAAAAAAGAAGACAGAGAGACACAACACACTTCTGCAGAGTATTTTTACATCTTTCTTCTCAAAAAGAAAATGGAAAAAACTCCCACAACTCCCAGGAATTTTTAAAAAAGAAAATCAGTTAGACTGAGTGGAATTAGAAGAGGAAAGAAAAAGTCAGCCTTATTCCTGGGGTTTTTCCCCGATCTAGGAGTTCCTTCCAGTAAGACATAAAGGAACAAAGTTTGAATTCTACAACCCTGCAAGTCTTGTGGCCATTTTATGTGAAAGGAGAGACGAGCACAAGCATTTATTAAGCACCACTTCCATACACACAAAGACAAAAACTGAGGATACATCCTACTGGGGGTGGAGTAGGGAGTGGAACATGCCATCCATGTCTGGGAAAACTGGATCAGAGTCCTAAGCCATGCTACCACAAGAATGGACACAAAGATAAGGGAGCTGTCCAGGAGCCCTGACTAGCGATCAGTCCTGAGAAAGCCATTAGGAAGGTGGGAAATAGGCAAAAAGCTCCATCCATCCCACACGTCCAGTCCAGTCCAGTCTGTCAAGGAGTGGCATGTCCTCCCCTTCCAGAGACAAGCTAAAATGCCTTACCATGGAGGCCATGAACTTGACTTACCACTGCTAGGAAACGCAAGCTAAAAAAGAGATGCCTACGGAGACAATGGGCAGCCAGATGATGTAGTGGGTAGAGGGCTAGGCTTGAAGGCAGAAGATTCAGCTTCCTGAGTTCAAATATGGCCTTAGATATTTATTAGCTGTGTGACCCTGGACAAGTCAGTAAACCCTGTTTCCCTCAGTTTCCTTATTTGTAAAATGAGCTGGAAAAGGAAATAGCAGACCATTCTAGTATCTTTGCCAGGAAGACTCCAAGTTGGGTCATAAAGGGTTGGACTTGACTGAAATAACTCAACAACAACAGATTATCACCCACTGTTTTACCAGCAGGGTTGTCTAGACCTACAATAAGTTTAGCCATTGAGAAACTAAAATGATGTTTTTTCTCCCCTTTTGAATTTAACCATTTCAACTGAATTGACCTAACAGGCTGACAAAGGTTTTTTTTTTTTGTTTGTTTGTTTTTTAAATAGCATTTTAATGGTTGGGCTCATGGATTGTCACTAGCATAGGTCTAAGTAGAGACATTATCTGGATCTCAAACTCCGATTATTTCAGCAGCTTGAAACATACCTAAGTTTGTGACTTGAGGCAAGTCATTCTTTCAATTTAATTCTATTCAACAAACATTAAGTACTTGCTGTGGAGCAGGCACTGTGCTAGTTTGGTGATTCAAAGATACAAATAAAATAGTCCCTATTCTCAAGGAGCAAAAGAATCGCTCCTTGAGAATAGGGAATTAGAAATTAGAAAATTAGAAATTAGAGTTAGAAATTAGAAAAATTCTTCTAAGAAAATTATAATAATCTTAATAATAATAGTAGCTAGTATTATATAGTGCTCTAATTTTTACAAAGCAGTTTCTGAATATTATAAATAAAATAATATAGATTTAAATATGTTATATTATAAATACATGGTCACATAAATATTATTGCATAAGTAAAAATATTTATGCCCAAACAACTCTGTGAAGTGGGTACTATGATTATTAATAAATTATAAATTAAGGAAACTGAGGGTAAGGGTCACATATCAAGTATCTGAGGCCAGATTTGAATTGAGGGCTTCCTGACTTTAAGTTGATTATACCACTTAGCTACTTCTGACTATTAATAAAAAATAACACTAATAATAGCTAATACTTAAATATTACTCTAAAGTTTACAATGTATTTTACATAGGTAGGCATCCCTTCCATATTGCAGAGTTAGGGACTGGACAAACTGGAAAATCATTGTAAAATTTGTTGGCCCTCTCTCCCTTCATGCCAGAGAAGGTCTAATTTTTTTCTTTTATGGGATATTTATAGTAAAAGAAATTGTGTAACTTATGGTATTAAAAGATAAAATATGTTGATATTATGCAATCCTATACATATATTTCATGCATTTCTGAGTTTCTAAACTTGTTCTGTGTCATCTTCTGGCCTTCACACGTCATCTGTAGCTTCTGGAAAATGCCCCAACCAGTCTTTGAGAGAGGTGCTATTATTATTCCCATTTTGTAAATGAAGAAATTGAATCCTAGAGAGATGAATTAATTTATCCAGGGTCACATAGCTGATAAGTACCTGGGGCAGAATTCAAACTCAGATCTTCTGTGTTCTAAATCTGAGTCTCTATCTAGTTCACAAAACATATAATAAGGGAGCCTAGATTTAGAGTAAGAAGTGACTTGGGGTCACTCCATCTAACTTCCCTCCCCTCATTTTACAAAGGAGGAAAAAGGTCCAGAGAGGCTGTCTTGCTCAAGGTCATATAGGTTGTAAGTAAATGGTGGAGAGACAACATGAACCAAAGTGCTCTACCTTCCAAACCAGATCTGTATCATTCTGCAGCTCAACTTACAAAGATGAGTAAATATAAAGACTATACCACGTAACACATGTAACACATGTCAAGAGGGAGAAAGCTCTAATGAGCAGAAGGAGTGGTGCTTAAGCTTCTCTTTCATGAAATCCATTCTAGATACAGGTGACTGACTACCTGGGCAAAGTTTTGGAGGTAGGAAATGGAATGTTGTAAATCCCAAACTGCTACTTGGCTTATTTAAATGGAAGTAAAAATGAAAATGGAGGAGGAATAATATGAAATAAAACTGAGAAGATGGGCAGGAATTAGATTACTTTCATTAAATGAGCATATTAATTGCCTACTATGTACTTGGTACTAGGCTAAGGGCTTTCCATGCCAGATTGAGATTTTCATATTTTATCCTGGAATAATCACTGACAGTTGGGGACCGGGAAAGTGATATGGTCAGATGTGAGCCTTTTTTAAATTAATTAATTAGCTTGTTTGTTACATTTAAACTCACCATAGAATTCCTAAGAGTTTATCTGTCAAAAGCAGAAACTATATGAACATAAATATAGAACACTTTTATATGAATAAAGTCAGATAATTAAAGAAATTAAATAATTGGAGAAATATTAATTAATATTAGTTATTCATGGGGGCAGAATCAATATAATTAAAATGATCTTAGTGTGTTTAAATTCATATATATAGATTATATAAATAGAATTAAGACAATCCTACCTAAATTAATATATATATTCAATGCCATCCCAACTAAATTACCAAAAAAAGCATTTCTTTGAACTAGGAAAAAATAATAATAAAATTCATTTGGAAAAATAGGAATGCCAAAGGAATTAATGAATGAAATGTAAAAGAAGGAAGTTTAGTACTATCAGATTTTGAACTATATTATAAAGCAGAAGTGATTAAAACTATGTGACACTAAGAAATGGAAAAGTAGATCACTGGAAACAGAACACACATAAAACAAATAGTTGTAAAAGATCCCTGTGTTTGACAAAAGTAAAGATCCAAGTTTTGAAAATAAGAATTCACTATTTAATAAAAATTGTTGGGAGATATGAAAAGCAGTCTGGCAGAAACTAGATATAGACCAACATCTTACACCATTTACCAAGAGAAGATCAAAATGGATGAAGATGTGAGTTTTAGAAATATCGATTTGGAAATATGTTTGAAGTATGATGGTTTGAACAGAGAGAGGAATTAATGGCAGTCATCTATTAAGAAACTATAAAAATAGTTCAGGAAGGAGCTAGTCATCATACCTCCTAGCCTTTCTGACCTCTTCTGGCTCAGACTGCTTAGAACTCATCAGGAGTGGTGGGGTGGAAAGAATGCTCTTCCCCCATTTCCTTTTTCCTTGACTAGAATGTTTAACTATTATTCAGTTTGAAGGAGATGGCATTTACAGCTCTGCTTCCTCTGATGAGATGGAATACCACCAGACCTTAATGTCTGCCTCGCTTCTAGAGTCTGTAGTCCCCCAATATTGTCATCTTTACTCTAATACTCTAAGCATCATCCATCCCACTGCTGCGCCCTTAGGACTTTGCTCTGCTGCCTCCCTTTTTAAATGTCGCCTCCCTCAATGATTTGGTGAGCTCCTGGAGAGTAAAGATTGGTTAGTTATTTTTTCTTCTTTTTTTTTCCCCTTTTGTAGCCCTAATGCTCAGCACAGTGCTCAGTACATAATAAGCGCTTAATACATGTTTTTTTCATTCAATTCCAGTAGAGATTGTGGGAGTGTCAAGAGAACAGATATGAGCAATGTAGAAACATAATTGTTAAGTGTGGGTGACTAATTAGCTAGGGAGGGCAAGGGAAGAGTCAAGGGGGACTCCATGGGGGTGAGCCCAGGAGGCTGAATGGAGAGAATGAAGTGGGGAGGAAGGGTGGGCTCAGGAAGAAACAATCAATGAAGACTGCCTCTGCCATCTGCCCCAGGGCAATGGACCATGGAATCCCACCCAATTAACAGGCACTTTCTAAATCTAGGAGACTGCTAGAATTGTTTAATAATTCCCAGATATCAAAGGGATTTAGCACATACATACATGATGCTAATTGCTGTTCTGGAGAAATTTCTTCCTATATACACATATTTATGTATATGTATGTATATACAAAAACACATACATTTGAATGAATAAAAATGAATGACTGAAAATATGTACTGGAGATATAAAATATGTACTGAAGATATAAAAAGGAAAAATATACACATATAATATATACTGGAGATACAAAATGTACTGGAGATATAAAAAGGAAAAATATACACATATAATACCCACATATATACACAATACATGTTTATACATATATTGTGTGTATATATGCACACACATATATTGTGTGCATATGTATGCACACACACATATGTGTGTATATATATATACATATATACATATATATGATCTTTTAAGTTCACAATCTCCTTCCCTCTGGTAATTTCATTTTCTTTCTTTCCTTCTTTTTTCTTTCTTCCTTCTTTTTTCTTTCCTTCTTTCTTCTTTCTTTTTTCTTTCTTCCTTCCTTCCTTCCTTCCTTTCTATCTTTCTCTCTCTCTCTCTCTTTCTCTCTCAGCCTGGAATCAGGAAAATCTAAGTCCAAATCTAGCCTATAACACTTTCTACTTGCACTTACCCTCTGTTTGCCTTAGTTTCCTCATCTGTAAAAATGAGAATAATAATAGCACTTGCCTCCTAAGATTGCTGTGATACTCAAATGAAGTATTTGAAAAGAACAAAGCACAATGCCTCCTACCTAGCAGCACTTCATAAATGCTTATTATATTTCTATTGTCTACCTAGTCATTGATATATATATATATATATATATGTACATATATATCCACATATATAGGAAAGGAGCATGAACACATACACACATGCACAAACACATAGATATGCACATAATCCTATCTTGTTCTCCTTGTCATCTGAGAAGGACATCCAAGTTCAAGAACCCATTTCAAACCTCATTCTTTTCCTCAGTCTCACCAGGAAAGCCCCCAGCAACCCAGATGGATGGGAATGGAGGCCCTCATGTCTCCTAGGCCAGGGCCCCAGAGCAAACTAAGCCATTGGAGTTTCCACAGCCTCCCTAAGGAATTTATGGACCAATTAAACTTCAGTTCCACTGTCCCTGGTCTCTTTCTGTGTCTCTGTTTCTCTCTGTTTCTCTGTCCCTGTCTCTATCTGTGTGTCACTTTCTCTCTATCTCCTCATTCCTATCATTCTTGGCTTTAATTTCTGGAGTTGGCTATATCAACCCTCTCTCTGCTTCATGTTCAGACTCCATAAATATTTTTAGACATTGGTCATAGAACCCTCTTCCAGATCCTTAGTCATCTTTTGGAACAATGGACAAATCTCTCCTCATAAATCCTGAATCATTTGTGGGCTGATTTCTGGGTCTTGTGGGTCCCTGAAGGACCCCAAGAATCAGAGATAGCTCAATATTATGCTAGAGGTGTGGTTTCTTGTATCTATTGCCCTCTCACTTGATCTTCATTTCCTTAGGGAGGAGAAAAAATTTGGTATGAGGTCCAAGTAAAATAAGTGTAGAAGTATCTCTTTATTTTTCTAGTTCAAGAATTTTTAAGAGGAAGTCATGGACTTGACTTTAGAATTCAGCCCTTATCCCTCTCTTGGATTTTCTGAGATTTTGCATGGCATTGAAATATTCTATCACTTGACTGATGTTTTCTTGGGTTACACAGCATGACCTGAAGATCAAAAGGGAAGTCCTAATCTTCCTCTAAAAATATGAAACCCACCATAGCAGCTATGATCCAGTATCATCGACAAACTTTATTCAACAAAATCCACCATGAAACAATCTGCTTTGGTGGTAGAATGGCCTGAATTAGCAAATAGGTTGTTGTCTGATTATTATAATCTCAGAAACATGGCCACCACTAGTAGGAACAGGCACAGATTTGACCAAAGTGCTTACTGTATTTTGTGTCTTTGATTTCCTTGGTGAGCTACCCTGCTCCTTCTCACATCCTACCTCCTTTTGACTCCATCACAGTGCTTCCCCACCAACCTTATCAAAAACTCCTTAGCTAACAAGTTTTTAAAGGGCTTAATAAACTCATCTCCTACTTCTAGGAGCATTTGTCGGAATGAGCAAACATTTCATGAGTTTTAGTTTCATAAGATGTAAGGGATTTTAGAAATAATCTCCCCCATCCCCCTCATTTAGGGATGATGAAACCAGTGCCCAAAGGGGTTTCAATTTACTAAAAATCACAAGGAGAGTAAGAAGAAGATCCAGAAGAGGAAGTTAAGTCTATTGATTCTGTTAGATTTAAATTAACATCCAATAACTACAGTTTATTTTATAAAGTTTATTATATTTTATAGTTTATTAATAATCACTTGAAGTAGAAAGAAAATAAACTAAAAGAAGTACAAGTTTAAACCTAATTATCTAACAAAAATAAGACCACGTGAGTAAGTTCTCCTGACTGCCCAAAACCCGCTTCTGCTGCTGCAATCAGGGGAAAAGAGAGAGAGGAGCAGGGTCACACACACAAACTTTATCTGCAAAATGGAAGGAATGAGAATGAATGTGAGATGCTGGGATTTAGAGTTCTGGGAAGCAGATCCTAATTATGCAATTCAAAATCAAGTTATCTTTGTGTATCAAGATTGCAAGGAAGAAGATTTTATACACACACACATATATATATATATATATATATATATATAGAGAGAGAGAGAGAGAGAGAGAGAGAGAGAGAGAAACAGACAGACAGACAGACAGACAGACAGAAACAGAGACAGAGACAGAGACAGAGTCAGAGAGACATTAGGGAACAACAAGTAGGTCACCACCTTCTCTTCTAACTTATAAGGTTTTTCTCTGGGTAGCCAAATAGGAGTTCTCATAATAAAAAGGAAGACAGCCATTTGGAATGTTTTCTGGATGGGATTGGTGGCATAATCCTATAGTCCTTCTACCAGAGGCTGGTAAATTTCTTGAGTTTAGCAGTTCTGAACTGTAGTGAACTAAATGTTTTGAGTGTCTGCACTAAGCCCAGTGCCAATATGGGAAGCCCCCAGGAGCTGGGGCCACCAGGCTACCTAAGAATCAAACCAGGTTAGAAATGGAGCAGGTTAAATCTTCCATGATAATCAGAAGTGGGGTTAAGATGGCCACTGCATTTATAGCCTGTGGAAGGAAGGAAGGAAGGAAGGAAGGAAGGAAGGAAGGAAGGAAGGAAGGAAGGAAGGAAGGAAGGAGCAAAGA
>NC_058135.1:259438791-259454849 GCF_016433145.1 Gracilinanus agilis
TGTGTGTGTGTGTGTGTGTGTGTGTGTGTGTGTGTGTGTGTGTGTGTAAGAACTTTTGGTTAGTTTTACTAAACTCCTCTTCCCCTCCCTCCCACTCTCTTCTTTCTCCCTTGATCTCTCTGTGAAACTCTCTACTTTTCTGTTTTTTCCTCTATCTCTTTCCATTTGTCTCTATTTTTCTCTGTCTCTGTCTGTCTCCCTCTAAGCTACTGCCAAGAGACTATAGATAGAGTTTTTCCTGGCATATGATGTTTTAAAATGTAGATAAGGGGACCCACAGAGCCTTCCACGTTTCCCTAAAGCTCTCCTTTTCCATCATTGGTATAATAGGAAGATCGCTGGTCTCAAAGTCAGACCAGGTCTGACATTTACTACCTGTGTGAACCAGGACATCCATGAAGCCAAGTGACCCAGTGGGAAAAGCACTGGCTTTGGAGTCAAATAGGACGCTACTATTTACTATCTTTATGACACGGGGCAAATGATTCAACATTTTAGGGTTTTGGTTTCCCCATCTGTGGAAGAAAAGAGGGTCACTTAGTGACTCTTAAGGCACATTCCAGCACTCCATATAGCCTATGACTTCATTTCCCTTCCAGGTGCCTTGGTTTCCTCATCTGTCAAGTGTAAAGGTCAAATTCAGTCCTTTCCTGGTCTAACCCTATTATCTAACTTCACCTCCCCTGGCCTCAGTTTCCTCAGCTATAAAATGGGGATAATAATACTTACACTCCCTACTCCTCCCAGTTGCTCTGAGGAAAGTTCTTTGTGAATCCTGAAGCATAATAGAAATGTGAGTGGTCATTATTATTACTCACTAAAATAAAATCCATTGAGAATTCTAGATGAAAACAATAAAAGACCAGAAGGGGGCAGTAAAAACAATGGCCTCTGTGGATTCATGAATGCAGAATTCTTGGGTGGAGGATGCACACTGGAAAGAGCTCCTGTATCCCACCAGGATGTTCTCTGCTGAATTATTGTGAGGGATGTTTGATATTCACCTATTTAGTGCTAAGAACACTCAAGTCAACATTTACAAGATGAGGGAAAGGGCTTCCCTGGAGATTTAGAGGTGATGATCTAAAAGACTGCCTGGTTGAATCTTCTTTTACAGATGAGAAAACTGAGCCCTAGAGAAAAGAGCATCCCCCATCTTCATTCATGCACTCCAGTCAAAGTGGCCTTACTGAACCCCTGTCTCCCCAAACCTGTAACACACTCTTTCTTCTCCTGCCCTTCTTAGAGTCCTTTGTTAACATATAAGAAAAACAACTGCTTGATCACATGGGTCAATGGGGATATGAGTGGGGACTTAGACTCTAAGCAATCACCCTAGTGCAAATAGCAATAATATGGAAAAATTGATCAATGACACATGTAAAACCCAGTGAAATTGCTCATTGGCTACAGGAGGGGGGTGGGAGGAGGGGGAGGAAAGAACATGATTCATGGAACCATGGGAAAATATTCTAAATTAATTAATTAAATAAAGATTTCAAATTAGAGTCCTCTGTTTCCTTCCAGAGTTAGTTCCAAGGCCACCTCCTTCCAGACCTTTATAATACCTGCCCTACTCCATCTCCAGATGTTAATGCCTCTCCTTGCCCTCCAATTACCTGTTACTTAATTGTCCCTTATGCCTTGAATGCTCTCCCTCCTCCACTCTTACTACTGACATCTCTGGCTTCCTTTAAGTCCAGACTAAAATCCCACCTTCTACAGACAGTCTTCCCTAATACCTCTTAATTCCAGCTCTTCCCTTCTCTTAATTGTTTCCGAATTCTGTCTATTGTCTATTGCTTGCTTTGTATATATTTGTTTTCGTGTTGTCTCCCTCATTAGATTGCAAACTCCTTGAAGACAGGGATTGTCTTTTGTTCTTTTTGTATCCCCAATGCTTAGCCCAGTGTCTGATCCAGAGATATATAATAAAAATTTAGTGAATTGAAAATTACTTTGCATTTCCTTTGTTCATGCTATATATATTTGATGTATTGCTATGATTAGGATTCTTTTGAGACACTTGATTTTAGGGTAAGATACCAGCTTAATGATTATATCAGGTTTATTGGTTAGAATGGTGTCATAATCAATAAAGTTCTATAGGTCTCCATGGGTCCTCTGGGGACCGAGGATGACCTGAGCTGGTGGCTTAATAAATAGATTTTTAGGTGTTCACTATTCAGCCCCTCCTTTGACCATCCCAAGACATCTTTAATTGGTGAGAGCTAATTAAGAGGTGCTCCATCAGCCTGTCCACCTTTCCTCATCTCCAGGGATGGACAGGTCACATATGCTAAAAAAATCCTACTCTCGTTTTTTTAAGAACCAAAATTCGGTTAAACAGGAAGATGTTCCTTAGGATTTCCAAGGACAACAAAAATGCAAAAAAGCAGCAGGCTGTATGGTATCTTTGACCCAGATCCCAGACATAGGGATACACAGCAATTCTCCCTGATATATAAGAATTAATACAGTATATGAAAAATAAATTCTTACAATGTATATATGTTCCCTCTAATAGTATGAAATCTTCTTGAGGTCAAGAAATGTTGCAGGTTTTTTGTTTGTATCCTCAATGCCTTTCAGTTCCTGGAATATAGTGGGTGGTTAATAAATACTTGTTCCTTGTTAATAAATAAGTAGCAAAACTAGGGCTCCAACTTGGGTTTTCGGCTTCCTTAACCTCTCTAAGTTTTCTTATCTACAAAGCATGGGTAATATGTATATTGCCTGCTTTCTGCTCCAGTGGTAACCGAGGGCACCACAAGTAGATCACAGCAGTCTGGAGCAGACATTCAAGCACACTTAGGTTGTGTGACTTTGGGTAAGTCACTTAACTTCTTGTAACTTCAGTTTTTTTCACATGTAAAATGGTGGTGGGGGAGTTTGGAATTGATGGCCCCCTTTTTATCTATGGCTTTATGAAAAGAAGCTCATCATATTCAGCCTGGGAAAAGGAAGCTTTAGGAAAGGATATGATAGCTGTCCTTAAAGCTGTATAAATGGAGATTTTGAACCTTGGACTTCATCTCCCATAAGTCCCTTAGTATTTCCCAAAATTCTCTTTAATCTCTTCTCCACCTCCACATTTGTGTGGTCACGTTATTGTTTTATGAGTTCTGTAGCTCCTCCCTTTTTCTCTCCCATTCACAAGTGCAGCTGAAGTTAGTTTAGCACCTTTTTCACTCTAGTTTTTTTATGTTAGTTTATTATTAATAAAACTTTATAAAATATATTTAGTTATTGAATGTTAATTTTAAAATCCACAAAGCATGAAAGAGAGATTCGACTTGTTCTGTTTGGGTCTAGTGGAAAGACACAGGAATAAGAGGTAGATAAAAAAGGGAGATACATATAGAGTCAATATTGGAAAATTTTCCCAACAGAGGTCACTTGATAAATCTGGATGAGCTCTGGTCAAGTATATTATAGAAGGAAATGATCAATCAGATTTGGAGATGGAAAAGACCTTGTTCTTTTGTTGTTGTTCAGTTCTTCAATTGTGTCTAACTCTTGGTAACCCAATGGACCACAGCACAACGGTTCTGGCTATCGGGTTTTCTTAGCAAAGATCCTGTAATGGTCTACCATTTCCATCTCCAGTAGATTAAGGCCAATAGAGATTAAGTGACTTGCCCAGATTCACATAGCTAGTAAGTGTCTGAGGCTGGGTTTGAACTCAGGTCTTCCCGATTTCAGGCTCAATTGAGCAAACTAGCTGCCTCTAGAGACATTAAAGGGCATCTGGCCCAACATCATCATTTTATAGAGGTGCAAGTTGATGTCCAGAGAGATGAAGAGACTTATTTAAGGTCATTCAAACAGTAAGTGGCAAAGTTAGAATTTGAACCCAGCACCAGAACTCCCTCCACCAAATCAAATTGCTTTGTCAAGTTTAGGTTGGGTTAGATGGTCTCCATATTTCCTCAGAGTTCTGAGACTCACTGACCTTGGACCTCAGTGCCCCAGTTACAAGGGACCAGGGTAAGTCTTGCTGGAAAGAAACAAAAAAGTGGGAAAGAGAGCTCTAGCTACTTACTCATGCAATCCCCTCCATACCAGCCCCCTCGACATTCAGCACAGTAGAAGCCCTTCACGTAGAAGTCATCCAGAGCACCCCCCCAGGAGCCATTCCGGCAGCTCTTGCAGTTCTCGAAGATGGTGCAACCTGGAACACATTCAAGAAAGACTTGTTAGGGAAAAGACACCTGCACTTTGATATGAGACACAGAGAGAGGTAGGCACTTGAAGAGAAAGAGAGAGACAGAGACAGAGACAGAGAGTCAGAGAGTCAGACAGAGAGGGACAGAGAGACAGAGACAGAGAGACAGAGATGGAGACAGAGACAGAGAGAGAAAGAGAGACAGACAGACAGACAGACAGACAGACATGAAGGAAAGTAGTGATTGACGTCTAGGGAGCTGGGTAAAGAGAAAATCCTAAGCTTTCAGACCTTTTCAAGATATCAGCCAGTCTCAGATGCTCAAATAGATCCATGACTTCACTGATATGAGTATTTCCCTAGCTCAAATGCTGAGTGCAAGAAAAATCTTGGAGTCCTCAAGAAGAACTATTCCTATGAATCTAGTTCAACTCCGCAAGTATTGTCTAAGGGCTTACCATAATAGGCAAAGAACTACAAAAATAGAAATAAATCAGTCCTTGTCCTCCAGGAGCTTACATTCTACTGGGATAAATGTTGCTGGTACACAAAAACATAACTGGAGTAGGAAGAGGACCCTGTCACCTAGAGACATACAAGAAGACTTCTTAGAAGAGTTGATCCTTGAGTTGGGTCTTGAAGAAAGAACAGAATGCTGACCATCCGAGATGAGGGTCTTTGGAGAGCAGGCAGATGGCATGAAACAGGCTTTATTTTCTTCCTTTCTTTCATTAACAGTGTGGGAGGATCATAAGATTTCAAGCCAGGAAGAACCTTAGGGATGATTGAGTCCAGTGCCTTCATTTTACAGATGAAGAAAACTGAGACCCAATGGAGTTAAGGGATGCATCTAAGGTCATGCAAGTAGCAGAGCCAGGAATCGAGTCCATGTTCTCTGACTTCAAATCCAGCACTCTTTCCACTATTTATTCTTCCACACTGGGGGATGGTATTGGCTATGTGTGTATGCATATTTACCCCCTATATTTAAATATTATCTGCAGCATATATGTATATATCTTTGCACATATATCACATAGCTATATATCTGACTATAAATATTGACATCTAAATTTATATATACTAGATATGGATGTGGTATATATATAAATATATAGAGATATATAGAATATATGTATATATGTACATTTCCAATAACCAATCCAATACCATATATATATACACATATAAACTATCTATAAAATCTGTATCTCTAACCTATATTTCTATCTAAATCATCTTTATATCTAACTGACCTATATCATAATTATCATTATCTATCTAATCTATACTTATACCTAAATGTATCTAATCTATCCATAGCTAATTGATATCTAGAATCTAAATCTATTTCTATATCTTTTTCTCTATATGTATATGCATCAAATGTGCCATATATGTCTCTAGAAAGAACTGGAATTCTAAAAGCTAAAGAAAAATTTCCCATTAGCCTCAGAGAAGGGCATAATTGCCCTGGTATGCATTTTTTTCCCTCTGGGGAAATAAAAAAATTGACATGAAGGTGGTGGGCTTCAGCTTACATATCATGGCTGCACAATAGAAAGGACACTAGATTTGGAATCAGAGACTCTGTGTTCAAATCTTGACTTTCCCTATTTCTAACTGTGTGGTCCCAAGCAAGCCATTCATTTCTCTTCAGGAAAACAAGAAGATTAGACTAGATCAGTGATGGGAAAACTATAGCCCACAGGCCAGATGGGGCCCCCTGAAATGTTCTATCCAGTCAGGTGACATTATTCCTAATCTGACAAATACGATGAGTAGGATACAATACAATGAAACTTCGAAAGAGTTTCCTTAGAAACAGACTGAGAGATGAGCATTTCCTTTCCTTTGGCCCCCTCTTTAAAAAGTTTGCCCATCACTGATCTAGATCATCACTAAGGTTCTTCCCAAACTCAAATCTATGAACCTAGATCATTTCATCTCTTTGTATCTCAGTTTCTCCCTCTGTAAAATGAAGGCTCTGGATTTGTGACCTCTAGGTTCACTTCTAGTTCTGAATTGATAACCCCACATTCCTAGTCCTTTCCTCTCAGGAAAGCAGGGTTCCAGCCTTCTAGATAGTTGCCTTCAGTATTGACCCCTTATCACAAATTGATACTTAGCCTTGGGGGAAATTCCAAAGACATCAGAAAAGCTGACATCTGGAAAATATATTTGGAAATCTGCTTTCTTTCCAGGAGAAGCTGCCCCTCATTTTCCAGGCAGTTCAGGGTTCAGCTATAAAGACTTTTTAAGACTTCCCATATGAAAGAATTAGATTGTTCTTGTTTTTGAAGAAACTTGTGGAAATCAAAAGGAGGAAAGGTGTCCCTGTCCACACCAGAAATAAGTGCCATAACTAATATATATTAATATATATTTATATATATTATAATATAATTATTTTTACCGAAGGATGCTGATTGAGGAGGGGCACAAATATTGGCATCTTTCATGTGCATGGTACACTTTGTCCCAACATGTGACATTAAGAGGACCATAAAGTATAGAGGACCACCATGTAGTTCAGCCTCTACTTCCCAACACTTGTGTCAGAGCTTACCTTGCCTCACTTTGATTACATCAAATCAATGAAAATTGCTAGAGTATTAGATAGCCAGGAAATCCACACCATTGGGAATGGCCAAAGGATACAGTGCGGGAGAGGGGAAGGACCTTTGAATTTGGAGTCAAAGATCCTAGTTTTAATTCTCTGCTATTTGCCATATATATAATCTTGGACAAATTATTTAAGCTCTGTGACCCTTAGTTTCCTCATCTGTAAAATGGACTAGATGGACAATAAGGTTCCTTTTAGCTCTAGACCTAGAAAAATATCTATAGTGATAAATACTGTTGTGGAATCCTGGGATTTCTACCCTATGCCCTTCAACTCAACTAAATTTCACTGAACTTTCCTCAAATATGAAAGCACTTATGTTTAGGTCTTCCAGGCATTATCTTTGAGTATCAAATATTGGTTCCCTTACTTGCCTCAGCCTTAAATTTCTCCTATCATCACCACCCATTAGGTGTTGATACTAAATAAGACTTTCAAATGTTCTTCCAATCCTTGAAGACTAGACTTGATGCTCAGAATTAGGATAGAACCTTAGAGATCACCTAATCCAATTTCACCTATCCCATTTTATAGATGAGAACATTGAGGCCCAGAGAGATTAAGCCACTTGCCCTAGATCATGAGGAGCAGAGTATAGATTCAAACCCTTGTGCTCAGATTCCAAATCCAGTATTCCCTTCATCTCATCATGTCAAATAGATACAGCCCACCTTGGAGGAAAAGGAATAGGAAAAATAACATTTGGAGATGTTGCTTAGTTCAAAGATGATGATAGTTCTTTAGTTACTTTACATTTCCATTCAGCTATTTAAAAATGGACCCATCTTCCATTGGCACAAGGAATTGCCAGTGTAGAAACTTCCCCACCAATGAAAATCTTTCATCATCTTCCTGGAAACCTGAGATTCGTCCCTAGGCACTTAGAGATTAAGCCACTTGCTCAGGGTCCAAGGGCTAATATATGCCAGATTCTTTGGTCAGAACTCTATTATCTGCCCTGCCAATCTCACACTCTCTCAGCTTAATTCAACGTCACAAACACTAATGCGGTACTACTATGTCAGCAAGACGATACAGTGGATAGAAATCCCTGGAACTGAAGTCAGAAAGACTGTTCAAATCCTGTCTTAAATACTGACAAGCCATGTGACTCTGGAATAGCCTTTTAATCTCTGACTTCCTCAATTTCCTCATCTGTAAAATGGGAATCATAATAACAATTACCTCCTAGGGTTATTATGAGGATCAAATGAGATTAATTTGTAAAGTGTTTTGAAAACCTCAAAGTACTATATAATTGCTAGCTTATTATTAGTAGTATTACCACCATTATTATTATTCATTGGATATTCTTCACTGAGTTCAGTGTTGGGAATACATAGAGACAATATATATACCCTGTTTTTAATCTTCAACAGACTACAGAATCAAGATTTTCCCCTTGCCCAGAGTTTTGGGCTCTTTCATACCTATAGAGTTCAAGTTGCTTGGAATTTCCTAAGAGAGGAAGTAGATATAGTACTAGATATAGTTAGAGAATCTAACTTTGATCTCCAGCTTTTGCTTTTCATCATCTGTGTTATCTTGACCCAGTTGTTTAAGGTCTCTAAAGCTCAGTCTTCATATCAGTCAAATAAGAGTGAGATCCCTTCCTAGCCCTACATCTCAAGTCTTGGTTCTGCTTGTTTTTAAGCTAGGTGGCACAGTGGATAGAGAGCCAGACCTGAAATCAGGAAGACTCATCTTCCTGAGTTCAAATCTGGCCTCAGACACTTACTAGTTGTATGACCTTACACAAGTCACTTCATCCTATTTGCCTCAGTTTCCTCATCTGTTAAATGAGTTTGAGAAGGAAATGGCAAACCACTTAGCAAACTTTGCCAAGAAAACTCCAAATAGGGTCACAAAGAGTAGAACATGACTGAAAATAATTTAAAATTTCTGAAGTCCTTTGCTTGGGGCTAGGGTATGCCACCACCAGAGGGCAATCACGTTCTTAATTATGGTACCATGATTCAAATTTTCAGGTTTTGGCCAAAGACCCAGTTGCTTACCTGAGAACGAACTGCTTAGCAAACTCACACTTACCTGGGTGAATCAAACAAGAGTCACACTCATTCTCCTCATTCCGGCAGCAAGGAATAGTGTAACCCACCACTTCTTTCTTCCCAGGGCACACGCACTCAATCTGGTCATATTCACAGCACTCCCGGCACATGATATTCCATTCAGCCCCAGGGCAGGCTTCATTGATCACTGTATACTCTGAAACCCAAATCAAAGCAGGCATATGAGAAGAGCCAGGTCAATACTGTAAGTCACTGTGATGATGCTCTCTAGGGTGCTGTTTTCCTGAAAATAAAGTTACTTTAATGCAATTCAACATCTATTAAGCATCTCTTGTATAAAAGGCAAAGTTCTGAGTACTATAAATATAAAGATAAAAATTAAAGACATCATACCAGATAAGCAATTTCAAAATATATACAAGGTAAATAATTTTTTTTTGAGGGAATAGTACTAATAACTGGGAAAAAACCAGGAAAGCGTTTGGCATCAGAGGAAATAGCACCTGAACTGAGTCTTGAGGGAAGCTAGGAATTCTAAGAGGGTGTAACAAGGAGAGACAGCATTCCAGAAAAAAAAAAACATGAAGGACACAGTCTGTGCAAAGGCATGCACATGAGAGGTACAATTCCAGAGATGGGGAACAACAGTAAGTAGGCCAGTTAAACTGGAAAGTAGAGTGTATGAAGAGGAGGAATATGAAATCAGTCTGGAAGTGCAGAAAGGAGCCAGATTGTGAAAGGACTTAAATGCCCAACAGAAGAGCTTATATTTTATCCTGGACTCAATGGGGAGCCAATAAAGTTTCTAGAACAGGAGACAAGTATTTATTAACCATCCAGTCAAGATATTAAAGATACAAACAAAAACCCCAAAACAGAGCAGGGTGCATGAATGAAGTTGGGTGATGTTCTTCTCCCCAGGGTTCACTTTTCTCATCTGTCAAAGGAGGAGATTAAACTAGAATAATAGAGTCAGATTCAGGTTTTAAGGATATCAGTTGGGCGTATTGAGTTCAAATCTGACTTCCGATACTTACTAGCTGTCGTGATCCTGGGCAAGTCCTGTTTGCCTCAATTTCCTCCTCTGTAAAATAAACTGGAGAAGGAAATGGCAAACCAATCCAGTATTTTTACCAAGAAGGCCCCCAAATGAGGTCAGAAAGAAATGGACACAATTGAAATGACTCAAGAACAATAATAACAAACTATATGGAAGAGGGGAGAGACTGGAAGCAGGAGAAGCAAATTTGGAGGTTCATCGTAGTCTTAGATAAAGAGAGGATGTGAGCCTAAAGAAGAGGGGAGGATATGAATGAAAGTAAGGATATAGGTGTGGAGCTGTGGGGAGAGGATCAATAGAACGTGGCCACCAATTATACACACAATAACAAGCAAGAGACCGAGAAGAATCAAGGATGATTTGGAAGTTTCCAGTCTGGATGACTAAAAGAGAAAAAGAAACAGCTTGAACTTCTCCTAGATTATTCCAGGTGAAAAGCCTTTTTTTGTTGTTGCTCTGGCCAATTATTAGGTAACTTTCCCAGAGTTTCAGAGCTTTGTCTCTGGTTCCCCAGCAGGCTGTGCACATGGTGCCCCCATTGCTGATACATTGACAGCACAAACAAGCATCTGAGATTGGGGGAACTGAGATGTAACCTACTTACACCAGGTGTCTTTGCTCATGAGAAAGTGTTCCTTTCTGGGAAGGACTTTTATACAATTCTAAAGATATGTATATTTATAGCATATGTATATCCTTAACTCTAAAAAAAGAAAAGCACCAGCCATATGGTAAAATCCAACTATAGAAATTTCCCATAAGGAGACCCAGCTAGAGGCCTGCCCAATTAGAACACAGGCCAAGTTATGTGGTTTAGATGTCTCTCAGGATCTCTGAAAAGACCTTTTAGGAATGAAGGGGATAAAAGGTGAATCTAGAGAGACTGAGTGGCATCTGGAGAGTTGACAAATACTCCAGCACCGACAGACCACACAATCTTTCCATAGCCCAACCATTAACCCACAAATACAAAGACAAGATTATTTAAGTAAGGGTCTCTTCCTTCCTTCTCAAAGCAACAGAGAGGTTAGAGAGAGCATGGGGACTAGAATGGAGAGAAGTGACTCTGCTGCCCTTCTATCGAGGTCAGACAGGCAGAATGAGTATGGTTGGAGAAATAAGGACCTGGATTAAAATCCTGCCTTCAAAACATACTAGCTCTCTCAACAACCCAAAAAAGAATGCTCCAAATCACTAGTAACTATGGAAATTCAAATTTCTTAAAATACATTTTACTTATATCATTTGTCTTTTATATAACCAGAATTTCCTCCTACCATTCTTTTACCTACCAGCTCCCAGAGAATCATCTCATAAAACAAATATTTTTAAGGAAAAAAATTCAGCAAATAAAAGATCAATATATCAAAGAAGTCTGGTATCTGCAGTGATCCACTCTCATAGACCTCCCTCCTCTACAAAGGAGTGAGGTAAACCTAGTCTTCTCTTATTTCTTCTTGGAGCCAAATTCATTTTTCATAATTTTGTAACATTCATTTTTGATAAATTTTTCAGCTCTTATTTTTTCCATTTAAAGCAAATATAGCTTTCCTATATATATTAGCTCTATTTACTTCACTCTGCATCAGATCATATAAGTTTTCCTATGATCCTCTGTATGCATCATATTCTTCATTTCGTAGAGCACAGTAATATCCCTTTACATTCAGGTTCCACAATTTGTGTAGCCATTTACCAATCAATGGGCATCTAGTTGGTTTTCACATCTTTGCAATTACATTAAGTGTTGTTTTAGATATTTTGGGTTATATGGTAATTTTTTTAATCAATTACCTACTTAGGGTATATGCTTAGTAATGGAATCTCTAAGTCAAAGGGGATGGGCATTTTAGTAATTTTATTTTCATAATTCCAAACTGCTTTTCAAAATGGTCATGCTGATTTAGAGCTTCACCAACAATGCACCAGTGTGCAAATCTTCCCACAGTCCTTCCAACAATGATTAGTCCCACTTCTTGTCAACTTTGCCGATTTGCTGGAAGTGAGATGAAACCCCAGGATTGTTTTGATTTATGTTTCTCTGATTACTAGTGGGAGCATTCTTTCACAGAGAAATTCAAATTTAAGCAACTCTGAGGTTTCCCCTTATACCCACCAGTCTGGTAAAGATCAAAAATGCTGGAGATGCCAAACATGCTAATGTACTCCTGGTACATCTGTGAATCAACCCAACCATTTGAGAGAGTAATTTAAAACCATGCTCTAAAAGTTCCTAAACTCTGTTTATCCTTTGGCCCAATTACATCACTACTAAGCCTCTACCCCCAAAGAGATCAAAGAAACAAGAAAAAACCTAGATGTACAAAATATTGAATAGCAGCTCTCTTGTACTATCTGCAAACTGGAAAGTAAGGGGATGCCGAACTACTGGGGAGCAGTTAAAAATTATGGCATATGAATATAACAGAATATTATTGGATTGTTTCAGAGGAAATGGAGAAGACTTCTAGGAATTGATGGAGAATGAAGTGAGGAGAGCCAAGAGAACAATTTATACAATGATGACAAATTGTAGAAAAATCTAACTTGAAAGACATTAGAACTCTGACCAATTCAAAGACCAACCATGAATTCAGAGGATAGAAGAGAGAAACATGCCATCCACTTCCTTCCAGAGAGCTGAGGGATTTAAAATCCAGAATGTGACACAAATATTTTTGGAAACAACCCATAGTGGGAGTTTGTTTTTCTGGACTATGCATATTTGTTAAGAAGATCTTATCTATGAAGGGTTGCTGTTGTTGTTCAATTGAAGGCAGTAGATGGGATATTAATGAATGCTTGCAAAAATAAATGAATGAATGAGAAAATAACTAGCTGTTTAAAAGAAAGAAATATAAAAGTTCTGTGACCCTAGGCAAGTCACTTCATCTCTCTTGGCCACCATTTCATTAGCTGTAAAATGGGCATAATAATGACTACAGTATTTACCACATAGAGTTGTTTTGAGACTCAAATGGGGGTTAAGTGCTTTGAACACTTTAAGGTTCTATATAAATGTCTGTGTTGTTATCTAAAGCCTGCTCACAGGCTCATAAACCTTCAAGAGCTATAGAAATGAGAGTTATTATTAGGTGTAACTATATTATTAAGGCTTAGGAATGTGTCCTTGAGGAGGGCAATTACAGTGTTCCCTGGGCTCCAAGATGGTCCACTTAAAAACATTTCCACTGACTCTAAGCTAGATGGGTCCATAGAGAAACAGATCGATAGCCCATAAAAAAAAATATGTGTTTTCTTAGCACCTTCCTCCTAAGAGGCCAAAGCCCATAAAGATAAAATATAATTAAGCCTTGAAGCATTCCACTGAGGTGAGACCAGGGCTCATAGAGGTGAAGGAATTTACCCAAAGTCACCCAACAAAATAGAGGCAAGGGAGCTCTAGGGGCGGTTACAAGGGATAGTCTTCTGGAAGACTGAGTTCGGAGAGGCAACAAATGAAAGGACCCTCATAATTATGACCTGCTCCCAAGACTGGTTTTCCTGGGAAATGATCAACTTGGAGCCATGTGCCCAGAATGAAAAGCCAAACTCTGCTAGCTTGGTCCTGACTCCCCTCCTTTGGAATCCTAGGAAAAGGGCTGGGACCTCCTGTTGGCAGGTTTTTATTGATGGAGACCATGGAAAAGAAGAGCTTCATAGTTAAAAGATCCCCCCAAAGATCGAGCAGGTTTAAAATTCACAAGACACCAGAGTTGTCCCTTTTAAAGCCTGAGAACTGTCCATTAGCAAGCATCAAAGAAGTTCTAAAGGCCTGTCTTATTCACCCAGGCTCTGACAGATTTGACTCTCCCAACTCTGCCAAAAATGGAGTCAGGGCTGGCTCAACAAACGAGCCTCACACTTAGAATGCCAGATCTGACCCTCTGGTCTTTTCCTTCACCCACAAGACCTGGAGCTTCCGCAATGGGTAAATAGAAACGGTAAGAGCTTAGGGATGCTTTTTCATTTATTCATTCATTCTACTTTTTATTTATTCATTCATTTACTCAATAATTCACTTGTTCATTAATTCATGTGTATATTCATGTACTCTTTCATTTATTTATTCATTCATTCATTTACTTCACTCATCCATTTAATCATTCATTCACTCATTTATTTGCTTACTTGTTCATTCACTCTCTCATTCATTCATTCACTTACTCATTTATTAATTCATGAGATTTGCCTTAACTAGCCAGGTGACAACATACTATTGTGCTTCAAATTAAATGTTGTAGGAGTTGTCGTTGTAGTAGACACAGAACTTAGAGCCATTTGTTTAGTCGTGGCTGATTCTCGGGACCCCATTTGGGGTTTTCTTGACAAACACTACGAGAGTAGTTTGACATTTCCTTCTCTAGCTCATTTTACAGATGAGGAAATAAAAAATGGGGTTAAATAACTTGCTCAGGGTCACACCGCTAGTCTGTATCTGAGGCCAAATTTGAATTCAGGCCATCTGGTCTTTATCATTCCTATTCACTGGAAAACCAAAAGCCCCTTGAATAGGGCAGAATAGGATAGGATAGGACAGGACAGGACAGGATAGGATAAGATAGGATAGGATAGGATAGGATAAACTTCTCCAATTCAGCTGGTTCTGCTAACACATAATCTCTGGGTCCTCCGCCATATTTATTGTCCTCCTATGGATATTCTCCAGTTTTCAATCTCTTTCTCAAAAAGTAGGGAAAAAAATGAAAGCAATTGTTTCAATGGACAAAAGAAATACAACAGGAAAATGCTCCATAAATGTTCTCCACCAAAAAGTGATTTCTTTTTCTCTTGATTTACAGTGGGGTATTTTAAACTAACTGGTCTTTATGGTTAATTTTATGGGATGGATTTATTTTCATCTAACAGGAATTTTGCACCTAAATGAGCCAAGCTCATTTTTAAAACAACTCCCATTTCTCAAGCCTCTTGGGATCTCAGAAAGTTGAAAAAGGAATGTGGTTCAGAGAGAAATAAAATCATGCAGATCAGCAAGCATTAAGAAACCTACTGTGTGCCAGGCAGTATGTTAGGCACTCAGAATGTAAGTGGGAAAGAGAAAATGTTCCCGTTTTCAAGAAATTTGCATTATTAAAGTTTTTTAAAGTTTTTGGTTGCTATCTTTCTCCCCCACATAGAATCATAAATTTAAAGCTGGAAAAAGTCGTAGAACTCTTAAAGTCTAAATCTTTACTTTATAGATGAGGAAACTGAGGTATGAAAAAGTTCAATAACTTGTGCAGAGTCACATAGCTAGTAATAATCCAAAGAGAGATTTCAATTGAGGACTTCTTGGACTTAAGACGATTGCTCAATACCAACATCCAAACCATGGTACTATCTATACCATCAGTGTCATCTTCATTGCCAAATACATGACTCTCCAATCTCTTGCCCTTAACCTAAGGGTTAAGGAAGTAAAACTCTACCAGAAGTGAGAACAAAAATGTAAGTAAATACAGAAAATTAGGGAGAGTGCTCAAATTGGAGTCAGGAAAACCCGAGTTCAGATCCAGCCTTGAACCCTTACTAGCTGTGTGATCTTGGACAATTCACTTAGCCCGTTTCAATCCGTCTCTCATCTCCAAAACGAGGATGATGATAATAGCACCTTCCTCTCAGAAATGTAATGAAGATCAAATGAAATAATATAAGTGAAATGCTTTGCAAACATTTCATTGTTCACTTGTTTCAGTCATATTCAACTCTTCATGACCTCATTTGGAGTTTTCTTGTCAAAGGTACTAAAGTGGTTTGTGATTTCTTCTCTGGCTCATTTGATAGATGAGGAAACTGAGACAAACAGGATGAAGTGACTTGCCCAGGGTCACATAGCTGGTAAGTGTAGGAGGCCAGATTTGAGATCACAAAGATGAGTTTTACTGACTTCAGACCTGGCATTCTATCCAGTGCGTCATTTAGCTGTTCAAATTTTTCAGACAACAAATGTTAAAATTTTGTTTTTACGTGTAATTGGGGAAAATACAATAAAATATTGAGGGAAGGAAGGAAGGAAGGAAGGAAGGAAGGAAGGAAGGAAGGAAGGAAGGAAGGAAGGGAGGGACGGAGGGAGGAAGAGAGAGAAGAAAGAAAGAAAGAAAGAAAGAAAGAAAGAAAGAAAGAAAGAAAGAAAGAAAGAAAGAAAGAATGAAAGAAAGAAAGAAAGAAAGAAAG